>NW_024087020.1:0-13649 GCF_009730915.1 Dioscorea cayenensis subsp. rotundata | reverse complement strand
AGAACAGTGATGATGATGACAAAGAAAACATTTGTATGAGAATTAGTATATATTATGGATATTACTTTTAACATATGAAAACAAAACCATCTATGCATTGAAATTTTTGACCTTGTATAATCGACCAATTTTAAGTGCATGCAAGCTAGGGGATGCTTCTCAACTGTACCCTATCATCTTGGAGTTCTTCTCTTCTTTATGCCATACTTTGTATTATCTCCATTGTCTCTTATGTCATTATATCTTATTGCTTATCCACTATATGTCTCTTAGAAATATAGCTTTAAAAACTTAAAGATAATGCTGAAAATATCCAAGAGAGTTTTAACTTCAACACGCAAATGAGAAAGAAGATGACTCACATGAGTTATTATCTATTTTTTTTTTTTTAACAATAAGCGTCTATTTTTATGCCATATACAATATTATTTTTGAGTTAATTTTTTCAACGAAGATTTAGTTAATTTTTCCAACGAGAATTCGAACCCTCACTACTTTACATCACACGAAAAATTTATTTTTTGTGCCGCTAACTACCTGAACCAATTGGTTTTTTTTTTATTATAGTGGAGGTTATTATCTGGTTTAACAGCTTTCTTTAATTTTTAATTATGAACAGTTTATACACTTACACATTTTACGTATGTAGTTTATCCACGTGTTCAGAGAGAAAAGGACAGAATTGTGTTTAAATAGGAGTTCCACAAAAATAGATTGCTCATGTACTTAGAAGATTACCATATTGTGGCAATGGAAAGCAAAGGTAGAGAAGTGTATTTTGTTTTCATGAACTTTGATCCAGAGTATGAGCGCCTACAAAAGAATAGGTCTCAACTTCTTCTCTGCTTCTTAATCTTCTGCTTGTTCTGCTTTGTCATTCATATATTATGATATAATGTTATATTGTTGGCATCTTGGTAGATCAAAACAAGGAGGTCATGAGCTTGATTTATATCTGAGCACCAAGCATGATTTACTGCTAAATAAGCTCCTCCAACCAAACACTTACAAGAAGATGTATTCTTTGGCTATTGTTGATGGTTTTGCTGTTCAAATGACAAAAGATCAGGTTAGTGCCACTGCATGCAATGCATTGTGATGTTGAAGTTTGATGCATCCAAACTGCAGATTGTCTTGTTAAACCAGTCTTTGCTTATTATTTTATTTTATTTTATTATATATTTTTTTTGAGTAAAAAAAAGGCAGCTATTCTTCAAGGAGCAAAGGAAGTGAGAATTGTAGAGAAGAACCAAGAGCTTGCTTGATCCATGAGACTCCTGCTATCAGAGATTCAAAATAGAACTAAGAAGAAACTCAGTACTTGTGAACTGTTATGATGTGCAATCTCCACCTATGACTCTGTTGCAAAGAACAATAGGGTTTGTTTGCAGTATCATTAACTTTCAGTGATCATTTTCCTATTGATCCTATCCTATTATGCTTATAAATTCAAGTGATGCAGTATGAGGCTTCTCTTAAAACAAGAGGACAAATCAATTTAGTTTCTGTTAACATAAACTAATGACTAATACAATCTCTTCTCTGGTTATTTATTTAATAAAATTGCTTGTTATATCAACTTCCATGTAGAAAAAATAATTCATACGAACCGATCAGTAAAAAGCAGAATGAAACAAAAGATGCTCAAGAAGGAATTTTGTACTGTGTTCCCTATCTGAACAATTACAATTATATACAAAAGCAGTTTGACCAAGTAAAAATATAGTTGCAATAATTCAAAATTCAAATAGCAATAATAAAATAAAATAAAATAAAATAAAATAAAATACAAAATGAGCTGATGCGCTATTCTTTAGCAAACTAATAAACTAAATCCACAAATGCGGTGTTGGTGGGTTAATGGAGGAGCTATAATACATAAAAAAAATATATATATATATATAAAATACAATTAATGCTCATGAGTGAAAATACTGAATGCATCACCACTACAATAAGGTAGTTGGTAACTCTCAACTCAGAAGTCGTGAGAGTTTAATTCCACTACGTGAGTTATCCATGTTACTTGTAAAACAAAAAATTTACTTGTGAATGCTACCAAGGATCACACTTAACACAATACAGGAACCAACTAAACTTGAATACATGCAATCAAGGAAGCCAACAATCTAGCATCTATTGCAAAAGCACTACAGGAAAACCTTTGTCCTTTATAAATCACACACTACCACAACTATAAATAACAGAGCGACACCTAATAAGCACGTACCTGTAAATTAACAGGGTTTTCAGTAGCGCAGACAGGGCTCCCAAACTCAGTTTTTTCCTGGCTTCTCTCAAAACAAGTGCCCTGCTTACCATCTATTCATGCAGTTGTACCTGCTGATGAGTTGTTGGATTTTTCTTGGTGGAATTTTTATATGAGGGAAATGAGTTTTTCATCCTCGAAAGGTTCCAAAGTGGTCTCCAAATCTTTGTAACTTTGCGCTGACTTGCATGCCCCTCCTTTTGATTGATTTTCTCCAAATGTTTTGTGATTACTTCTTTTTTTAGCAATTTTTTTTTTTCCAAACTACCGATCAACTTTTTGTTCCTTTTGTCATCCGTAATTTTTCCTCTTTCAGCTTCTTTTTTACCAATTTTTTTTCTTCTTCCTCTTACTCATACTCTTTTTCTTCTTGTTCCTACTATTTTTTGTCATATTTTAATCAATGTACCTGAATATTCTTTTTATATATATGAATATGTGGGCAAACAACTCTTCTATTAAAGAGGTTTTTTCTTCTTTTTCTTCCCCAGTCCATGTTTAAAAGGGTCAAATAAAATATAGTGAATATGTTTAATAGGAGGCAAATATAATATAGTGAATAGAGAATAAGATATAACAACCACTGCATAGTGTATTAGAATATTATAAAGATGGTAAATGAGTAGATTTATGAGCGAACCCCATTCGGTAATACTGTTACAGTACTGTGCAGTTCCCATATGGGAGGATATTTTTTTCCCTCTAAGGTTACATGCAGGGAGAATTTATTAAATCGGTTTAGTTTTGGAAATATATTCTGATAGAACTCTGATTACCCCATATGACATCTGTCCGAGTTAGTAAATCTCTAGAGGGTCGTTAAGCAACCTCAACCAGTACACCATCGTATATGTCTGTCCTTTAACACCTTTTTATGAAGCGGTGCTTGTCGTATTTATCCAAAAAGGATAAAAAAAAAACATAATAAATAGCTGTTATTTTTAGTTTTTTTTAATAAACAATTGGAATAATCTCTTGTTCTTCTATTGCTACTATCTTGTTGTTATTATTTTTATTTTTATTTTTTGGTTAAATATGTTAGCAAACAGCTATGAACTTTGATGTTTAGTTTAGAGGGGAATAGAACACTAACTCTTCTATTATAGGGGTCCTTCTTTTTCTAGCTGAGTCCATGTATATATATATATATATATAAACATACTGCCATAGAGCACCAAATATGTTTATGCTTGATTGGAATTATTTGTCATTATATAAATGTGTGTATATGTAAATAATCTAATAAATAAAGAAAATTAGATCACAACATTATATCAATTGGGAAATTTGCGTGCTATGTATTGTTGCAAGTAGAATATGTTAGATTGACATTAGTAAGTCTTGCGCATATCACTATTGCACAAAACATTTACATAAACTTATGAGATTAGTCCACTGCATTGACAAAACAAGACGTGTAAATAAATAATGTCAAAATACAATACTTTGGGTATATATATATTTGCCAACCAAGCTATAATCTTTACTTACTATTAAAATAGATGTATAATCTACTCCAAGAGTATTTCAGGGAATAATTTTAATTTTTTTAATAACATTTAAATTTCTATTTATATATATTACTTATAATATTAGTAATTGAAAACATTAATTACACCTAATTATTTATTTAATAAATATCAATAAACTTTTGAAATCTAAGGTATAAAATAATTTTTATGATAAAAATTGTTTAATTATATTATTTTATATATGATATTCTTTCAAAACTCCTCAAAAAATTTTAAAAACTCCGATGGAAAATCAGAAAAAATGCCTGATTCGTTAGAAATGTTGTTGGGTAAAACATCACTAGCTCCCCTAGCCTTTTTCCTTCGCTTCTCTCTAGCTTCTCCTGTGTTTTTCACCGAACAAATGGCAAAATTAGGGCTTTAAAGATCCCTAATATCTGGCTTTGACATGTCTCGTATAAATGTAGAATATCATGAACAACAACTATAAATGGTAATTATGAACATTAACTTCATTTTTTTTGGAGTTACACGGGTTGCTACACGCTCGTGTAAAACAATATAGAGGTTGTGCATATTTCCCTAGGAGTTACATGAGACCTTAACACACTCCTTGTATAAGGACATGCTCTATGAACAGTATCATGAACATTACAATCAATTTCCTGAGAGCCACATGAACATGGCTGCTTGTATACTCCCCCACATGTATAGTATTTACTATTTTCCAATAGTTGCCTAGAGCAACATGGCCATGAACATGCCTAAGTTTTTAGGTAGGCAGAACCGGACCCGGGCATTAGGCCGGTCCGGTTCAGCCTATAAAACCGGGCAAAGGAAAAACCGCTATTGAACCTGATGAACCGGCCGGTTCAACCGTGAACCGGATGAACCAGACCTGTTCATCCGGTTTCAACAGTGAATTAAAAAAAATCCAATGGACCATGGCCCATGGCTGATCATCTAATATGATAAATTGATAATATTATAATAATCATGATATGTGGCCCGTATGGGTTCCTTGAGTCAACTCAGTCCAGATCATTTGCTTCATTTCATTTCACCAATTCACCCGTGACTGTGATTCCATTCCATGGCCACGAGCTAGCCAGCTAGGTCTCCCGTCTCCGTCCATACTCTTCAGTCTCCGACTCTCCACTAGATCCCACTCTCGTCAAGCATCGACTCTCAAGCATCGCCCGTAGGCAGTGGCACCATCGGTCAAGCACCGAATCTCTCTCACTGATCAAGCACTAGATCTTTCCACCTATCAAGCACCGGATCTCCCTCACGTCAAGCATCGGCACCCCATCATCTCTCCCGTCAACCACCAGCACCATCCATCCTCCTGTGAGAACTGAGAAGCATCTATTTTATAATTTTTATTTTTATGAGAGTTCATCAATGGTTATCTTTATAATTTAATTGCATTTATATGTTTTCAATGTTTCATTAATAACTTTATTCTTTGGGAAATCTAAAGTTGCATTTAAAAATTAATATAGGTTGTGTATTTAATTTAAAAATTAATATAATATTTAATGTATTTTATTTTATATTTTTATTTATTAAATAATTTAAATCCGGCTCGACCGCGGTTGAACCTCTTGACCTTTGAACTTTGGCTTTTTCCGGTTCAAAGGTCCAGTCCAGTTTTGACTACCTAGCTAAGTTCATGTCCGTGTACTATAACTATATTATGGGCGTATTATAAAATGGGTTGGACATAACGATATGCCCAACACAATAAGTAACAAATCAATGGAGTTGCATACAAGAAATTGTGTTTTTAGTTTTCGATGAATAGTAGTGAATAAGACTTGTATGCTTATCCGAGTGTTGCTTAATTTAACCCGAATGAAAAGAACATAGTAATGGATTGTGAGATCAAATTTTAAAAGAAAAAAAAAATACTGTTCTATGCTAATTACATTCACCCTATATCATAATATACATTTTAGTAATAAAACTTGTCTAACATAGAGGATGAGCTGTTGCAAGAGTTCATGAGACACTGAACTTTGAAACATACTTCATATTAAATATATTGATGCAGGTTACTGCCAAATAAAAACCTAAAAACTCAAGATAATTCGAACAAAATTTATTGCCAAATAAGAACCTAGAAATCTAAAACAAGTCATTTGGCACTAAACTAGGGTCATTTGTATATAAGGAAAAACTTTTAATCGTTGATCTGTCCCTAGTAGTTTTTTATTCATACCACCTCATCAATCCATTAAACTCTTACCCATTAAACTATTTTCTATAATAATTATACTATACAATTAATTTATTAAACTCATATCTATTAAACTATCTCTCATACCATAATTAATTAATAAAATCTTAAATGTTATTAATAAAATAATTAAATAATATATTTTAAAAAATTATAATACAAAATAAATATTTAAAATAATTAAAATATATGAATATTAATAAATTATTATATTATTTTGAAAAAATAATTAATTTGTGATGATAAAAATAAAATTTTAAAAATTGGAATTAATTTTTTTTAAAGGAGCGATCCCATCACTTTTTAATTTAAAAAGAATAAAAAAGTGGATGTGACTCACCCATTGAGCGTTTGGTTGCCATCAAACATTCAATGGGCAAGGTTTAATGTTCATCCGTTCAATATACTTGTGTTGAGCAACCATTAAAGTTGGGTTTAATCACTGGGACAGTCCATGTACTTTTCTCTCTCTTACCTTTTGGTTACCACACTCCAGATTACCCTCAGATGGTCCCCATACTTTTGAGAATGGAAAAAGTAAACGGGCAACCGGCATTAGAAATGCTGTTTATTTTAGCCAACGCGGCGTTTTCAGTATTAAATCAAGAATAAACAAATGATTTTCCTGTGGATCAAACATTAAAATATAATTTCTTAACGGGTTTAGATCCAGCAACCCGCATCCATCTTGTTTATCCCATCTTCTTCTTCAATGGGCTAGTCTCCACCTTCTTCGTCTACCGGTGTGAAGCACCTCGTTAGTACCCAATGTTGGCGCACAACAAGGGTAGGCCAATGTTGGAAGAGAAAGGCTTTCGGCACCTCGTCGGCAATGTTGCTTCACCCTCTTCGTTTGCCGGTGTGACGCACCTTGTCAGTGCCCAACGTTGGTGCACAACAAGGGTAGGTCAATGCTGGAAGAGAAAGGCTTTTGACACCTCGTCAAAGCCCAACGTTGTAGGACGAACCTTCTCATTGCCGTAACCCATCTCTCAAAAACAATACATTCAACTGTAACATACACATTGCACATAAAACTTTTTTCTCCATTGTGATAACTGTAACATACACATAACTTATAACAAACTGAGAAGAACAACACTACCGTACATAAAATATCCACAATTACAAAAGCCAGTGACATTTAAATTTGAGAAATTTACCAAAAACCAGTTTTAACATTGTATTTACATAATATACAAGTTATACCATACAATTAACAAAAAAAGACCCATCCTTGCATGGTATGACTTTTCAGATATTATTGCTGAAGTTTGAGTTTTGATCCATAAAAAAAAAATTGCACTTGAAAACCCTCTAGTCATACATGTAGTTATACAGGATTCACATGTTCTGTTTGTTCAGTTAGAGAGTCTGTTGTGCTAGCTTGTGATGGAAAAATTGGGAAATTGTTAGCATTTGACTGTTGTCCTAGTTCTGCATTATGTTCTCTGAACATCATCCGCATGAATTCATGTTTATTAAATTCAACAAACAACACATACCTTTAATGTAAACCATAATATTAATCAGATAGGGCTTAAACAATGGTAATCAACATTCACCATTAGTTCAGCAGTGGTGATGAATGATGCACCATATAATTCCCTTCCATCAATACAGTGACCACTGGAAGTCTACATTCAAATGAGGAAAGAGGGTCATGTATGCATTGTCATGAGAATTAACAAACATAGGCACATTCCCTGAATGTTTTTGTTGGACCGTAAGCAGCAGAAGATTTTGTCCTTTTTCCCTGATTATCATGTGAAGTGCGTTGATCACTTGCAGCAGTTGAGTAAGCTTGATGGCCAACTTGGAGGCCAGCTTGGAGGTTGACACCCTGTAGTTGGACAGGCATTTTAATTAGCAAAGGAAAACATAATGTATTATATCAATGGCATAACTGAATTACCATAAGTAACTTACAACATTAACAACTTGTGGACACGGAGCCTTGTTATGTCCTCTAACGTGGCATTTGCTACAGGTCATAACCCTGCATCCCCTTGAAAGATTGGTTTGACTACTGCTCATTGTCATTGGAGGTAACATTAGTCCTTCTTCACTTATTGCCCAATAGTCTCTACCTCTCAATGGGCTGATAGGGAATTGATATGCCTTGAGATATGTTTCCTTCTTGAACCAGTTGGATACATAGTTGGGTGGGTCTAATCCTTAGAATGCAAGTGCTACTAGCCCATGTTGACATGGAATTCTAGTCTTGTCCCATCTCCCGGAAGAACAACTATGGTTCTCCAAACTTACAACATACGCATCTCTACTATGCAGTAACAAATTGTCCCAAAAAATCTCATGTTTTGTTCCACCATTCCACTCTACTTGCCATTTGCCACTTTTAGCTCTTTCTTTTTCAATCCTTGCAAGTATCCTAGGACCACAAGAACTCTTCCACTTAGCAACATTGCCCTTTTTGATTACTATCCTTGTCATGCAGTATTGTCTGATGTCCTCTAGCATAGTTATGATTGGTTTGTGCCTAGCTTCAAGCATCACACCATTAAAAGTCTTAGTCATGTTATTATCAATCACTTCACACTTCACCACTGTCACGCCCCGACCCGCGGACCCATGGGACGTGACAATCGCCGCAGCAATCCCAAGGAGGGATACCCCGCCACTCAACCCTCAGGATGCCGCAAGGCTAGTCAATACACCTGGAGTTCAACAATAGTACTAATAACAACAACAACAACAACAGCGACAACGACAACAACAACAACAGCAACAGTAACAACAACAATAGTAGGATACAGAAAATATAAAGGTTTACAAAATACACAGAGAAACAACCCTAACAACAATAGGAAATGGTAATACACATAAGTTTAAGAGTATTTAAATACTAAACCATGCAACAAGTTTTTTACACACTAATGGATCCATAGGTCTCATAACATGTTCCATAACAACAATAACATACATGAACCGAAGGAAATACAATAGAAGATAAAACAGAAGCAAATGCCCAGTACGCTGCCACACAGTCGCACCTACTACCTGCAACAGACTGGGAGGAAGAAAGAGGGATGAGTAACTAAAGTTACTCAGTGAGGGAAGGTTAGCACAACCTTAGCAGAAAAATACAACAACAGTAAAAATAATAATAAATCATCAAAATACATGCTTTACCAAAATAATACTAGTTTAGAAACTTTAACATGCATAATAGAAGTCTTTAAAAGAAGTAAAACAACATAATAATACCAAGAAAACCCTTTTTACCCCAACTAGGGTTTACAACACAAAAAAATTATAAAAACATGGTTTTGAAATAAACATAATACCCAACACTCACCCAACATAACATGGTTCAGAAAAACTCTCTAAACCTTCGCCGTGGCCATGGCTAGGTTCAGAGCCAGTCAAGGTACTCATGCCCTCGACGTTGACCCATCGACTCACTCGGGTTGGTGACTCCGGCTACCGAGATGAATATCCAGTCAGGGCTCTACACTCCCACCTGAACTGGCCCTCGTTATAATCAACCGGTCAACACGCCACCTCAACAGGCTAGCCGTGCAGACCGCCTACTGCAGTAGTATATCACAAAAACAAATCACCACAATAAACATAACTCCACTCGGAGTACAATACCCATCCATAATCATAAATCAAGAATACCTCGGCCATTTGCACGAGAACAAGATAAACACATAAGCAAAGCCCAACTTTTAATACAAAATAATTTTTGCAAGTCCCAACACAAGAATCAACATGGAAATCCTTTCCTCTCAACAATTCAAAATTTGTTTCAAGCTTAGGATTTCACAAAATCAAATATTTCCACAACAAATCTCAAGTTTCCTACAAAAATAAGAATTTCACAAACTCATGGATACATATATCAATCACAATTTCCACGATAACAAATCAAAAACCAAATGAGACATCCAAGATTTGTCTCAACAATAATTATCATTCACCAAATTACCAAACAAGTATAAATCGATAAAACTTACTTGAAACATGATATGCATATATATATATATATATAGCTATTGGCATTCTTCTAATAAAGTTATGCTAAATAATTCCACTCACCGGATCGGCAATTTGTCTTCCTCGCAAGCTACTCCTCGGCTAAATCTTTGCCTCGAGCCAAGACTTCTTCTCCTTGGCAAAGCATAACAAAACACAACAAAATTTAACAAAAACAAAACAAACAAGAAAAACCCTAAGTTTTCTAACAAACAACCCTAATTCGATCCTAGTATTAGCTCAAAATTAGGTATAAAAGTTACCAATGAATTTCTAGGGGTTTTAGCTTCAATCTAATAAAAAGAAATCAAAGAAACAACTAAATATATGCCGGTGCTACAGTAACCTCGGAATTGCTACAGTAAAACCGCCACTTAAACTAAGATTTTCTCCAAATTTACAACACCAATTCAAGAAATTTCACCACAAGCATTCTCACACAAGATCAACAAGTCAATGGCTTCAATTTAAGCCTATAAACAAGCAAATCCATGGAGAAATTCTAGGTTTTAAAAAGAAAAGAAAAACAAGGAAAATATAAGAATAAATACGGTATAAAACCATAAATCCAAGCTTACCAAGTTCAAGGGTGAGGGAGGAAAAGAAAGGATGCTTGGATCGCCGGAAAGCCTCGCCGGAAAAAAAATAAGAAATGGGAAGGGTTCGGCCAAAGCAAGGAAAGAAAAAGAAGAAGGAGAGAAGAAGAAGAAGAAGAAAGGTTTTAAGAGAACTCGGGCTTCTACAGGAACAGGTTGCTACAGAACCGGTCTTGTCACACCCACCCCTTCTACCGAGGTAAATGTGGCACCCATCAGTTAAAATTCCCTTTTAACTGGAAACTGACACCCTGTTTTAAACAAAATCAGACCTACAAATCACAATTTACAATTTTTTTACCAAGTACATGTTCAAATACATAAATACAATAAATAAAATCACTCTAATTTATGCGGGATACAACCGCTACAAGATCATGACACCAATAACAAGAAAGAAAGAAAGAGGGACCCACTCGCAGTCCCGGACTCAAGCCCCGACTAGCTCTATACTCGATCGAGCAATCTAGGGTCCCGCCTCCTGCACTCTGACAAAGACATTCAGGGTTGGTCGGTAGTGGCTTAATAATTTCAAATACTAAAATACAGTGTATATAAAGTATATAAATACCAACTTCTCAAATAGTTTTCCAACTTTTCCAAAATAACAGAATTCTAACAAAATACATCTTTAAATAACTTTTGAAACATAAATTCATCATAAATCAATATCAAATCAATTTTCTAAGAAAATCCAAATTGTTGTGAGAGACCGCCTCCTAAGAAGCGACAATCGGGCTTCGCCCTCATCACAACCCAAAAATAACAAGTAATATAAAAATTCATTCTCAATTCCACGTACCGAAAAACTCTCCCCACTTAGCCGCCGTCGCGACTAGGTTAAGAGCCGCCAAGGTCTTCGTACCTCGACGTTGGCCCATCGGTCCCCATGTGGTGACTCGGGATCCCGATGTATAATCCAATCGTGGCTCTACGCTCCCACCGATCCGGACAAATCAACACTCAGTCCACCACGCCACCTCTAAAAGCGGCCCGTGGGGACCCACTATCGCGAGAGTCGGGCCTTCATGCCGTCACCATCCAAAACCAACATGTAGATGCGAGAATAATACAAACTCGTATAAATCATATCACATGGTCCTTATCCGGGACATTCACGATCGATACATGCATAATACCAAGTAAAGTCTAAATACAAAAATACCATTCCTATGCCGAGAATGAAAACCGATCCCACAAATATTGTCGGTAGAAAACATTTTTAATACACGCATATGATTTCACAAATCATTCCAAATCAAAGCATATATAACCATCCAAAAATAAATTCATGAACCGAATAATTAAATCACATATACATGTATTTATACTATTCATAAATCACGTATAATTATACAAAAATTGATGTATCAATATGATTGTCGAACATCAACTGCAGAATAAATATACGTGATACCTCAACATTATACGCCAATTAAACATGATAAAAAGAAATACTTAAAACAATTATTTTTCAAAATACGAGCCATTAAATAATTATTTCAAAAATAATAATAATTAATCAATTATTTAAAAATAATAGCCACTACTAACTCACCGGTGTCCTTGGGTTCCTTGCTAGGGCTCGGAACCCCTCGTAAAGACCCGAACAACACCTAACAAGAATAATAATATAAAAATAAATAATATATTTAAACTCAAAAGAAAAATACAAAAATAATAATCAACTCTATTGGGCCCACTCACCCAATCGGTTAAAATCCGACCTTGCATAATCCAACCGACTTTCAATTGCACTCGAACCAACTCAATTTAGACTAAACACGCTTAAACCAATCTCGAACCAATCTCAATTCCATCGAACCAAGCTTAATTGCATCGAACCAAGCTTTAATTGCAGACCGAACCAAACTCAATCAAACCGAACCAGACTTTTGAACCAACTCAATTCTTATTCAAAAATCCATCGAACCAACTCGATTCACTCCAAAACCCTTAACCCAAATCAATCGAACCAAACCCAAACCATCTCAACTTGATTTGATCAAGCCCAACTCAACCAAATCAATTCAATTCAACCAATTCAATTCCAACTTGGTTTGATCCAACCAAATCAACTTTGGCTAACTCAACCCATTTCAATCTAACCATTATCATTAACCTCCTAATCATCATAATCAATTTAATTAACCAAACAAAACCCTAATCTCGGTGCTACAGTAATTCCGGCAATCTCATCTCCATTTCAAGCAATTTCCATCACAAATCAGGCTTTTTCAACACAAAAATAATTTCACAACACCCTCATCAACTCCATGCATGATTTCCTCAAAAACAAATTCATTATTTCCTCCAAAAATCACCCAAAAATACATACATGCATACATACATGAAAATACAACACCAAGAAATTCTTACTAAAGCAAACAAACACTCCGTTGAACTTTCTCCCAAGATTCTCCAAGCTCCAAACTCCTTCAAGCCTCCCATTTTCCTTTTCAATTTTATTTTTTTATTTTATTTTTTTCTCTCACGAGTCTATCGTAGCATAGGAAGGATGAAGAGAAGAAGATGAACAAATTCTAGATTTTTTTCTCCAATCTTATGATTTAGCCGAAATTTACATTTAGTTCCTCAAAAACTTAATTTCAGTACAAAAGCAGCTCTCCGAAAAAAACTCACAAATGGTCCCTCGAATTATAAAATAGTATTCTCAAAAAGATCCTTTCAAATTATCCAATGGTCCTTGGATTATAACACAATATTTCAAAAAGGTCCCCACCGCTTTACCTTTCAGATCCTTGGTTTTTCGAAAACATTTCATATCAATCCTTTTTCTATTACTCTTTAACCCAAAAATCTTTTAAAAAAACTTTTACACTTAGGTCCTTATTCTTTCCACTGGGGTTTTCTCAACAAGATTACTCCGTAGAAAAAAATTCTTATCAGAATCGTAGTAATACCACGAATATATTTTCCAACGGTATCGAAGGTTCGTGTATTACAGGGTCTGCTCAGGGATCGAGTCCCTTCTGATATTGAGTTTGAAAATCTATAGAAATGGGTTATAGCAATCTGTTAAACCACGGATTTATAACAACCACATC
>NW_024087019.1:0-35959 GCF_009730915.1 Dioscorea cayenensis subsp. rotundata | reverse complement strand
TCCTTTCATTTATATTATCTTTAAAACAACCATTCTCTAACTTTCATTTATAACCCTTAAAACATAGAAAGGAAAAAAAGTCAAATTTAATACAAAATAAAATAAAATTAGAAGAATAGATTTTTGAGCTTATCAGCTGAAGACTAAATTAACCCATGTCAAGAGATCAATCTTCTATTCATTGTGTGATTGAAGACGAGAAGGCAGGAGATATATGTTTTCAGAAGCTGTCAGTTGTTTTGTGATTTGAAAAGCTGTTAAGAGTGTTTTGGTAAACGTCAAAGTGGTTTAGTCTTTCGGAGCTATTTGAAAGTTCATTAAAGTAGTTTTCGTTTGAGAGGATCAGAATGGATGGTGTAGATGTGATCATCAGGTTTGTATTTTGAAGATTCGAGGCAGAAGTTGATGGAGTTGATAGAAAAGTGAACGGAGAGTTAAAGAGATATGATAGATTGGAGATTAAGTCCAAAAGGCAAATGCAGGTTAGTCAGTTTCTAGTGAGCTAGAACTGGACATGTTGCAGAATGACTCATCAAAACTAAGGGGAATTTCTCGTCATGTTTGTTTATTGTTTTGACTTTCTATGTTATTCAGAGAAAGTGTGTGTGTGTGTGTGTGATGTTCTTAGCTTCTGTGTATACAAAACTTATGTGAATTTTCCTTCCAACATACATGAGGTCTTATTAGAGTCTTCAAAGTATTATTGCAGTTTGTTATGCCGATGATCCAGGTTCTTAACATCTTCTCGATCCTGCGTTACATGCCCATTGAAAAATGTATAAATATTTGAAATCTCATACAAGCTCCTTACTTAGTATTAATAATTCTGAGAGGAAATATGTTTTATTTGCGTTTCATTGAGACTATATATAAAAGCATGCCATTGACAGACAATGGCTGAAGAGGCACAATTAAGTACACAATAGAGAAATCTTTGATAGCACCATCCTACTGTCTCTGGCGACGAAGAACAGAGCCTCCTCACCACTCTCATCCCTTTATACTAACATGCATCACATCCATCAAAACAGACCACACACATCAAGGTCTCAAAGAAATGAAATCCGTCATCAAATTGTAAAAGCACTGAAACCTTTAATACTACGGTTGTACTCGTGAGATCATCCGCTATAGATGGCTTCAACTTTGTGCTCTTTTATGTTACACTATATCTCATTAAAAGTCGTTGCATGTGCCATTGGACATTAAACAACATACAAAACCAATAATGTTTTGATTTTCTTCCATGCAGGCTATCTAAAATGAGAGAGAGGATGGAGGAATGAACATATATTACGACATAGCTCATCATTCCTGCCACAACAGCAAATAATTGACTCACATGACTAGTAGTAGATTACTTCCAAATACAAAATGCTCTCTATAAGAATATTATTTAAACTTTATTATTGACCACGGATGGCTTGAGGAAGTTTCTTCAGCCTTTGCAGATCGGTATCCACAGTAAAACATAGACAAAACAGCAATCCAATGAACATGTGTTTAAGCTCACTAAGTTATCCCTATACTCTGACTTTCCAAAGACAGTAGACTAAGAAAGGTGGGAAGGCAGTGATGAAACATGTCGATCCTGATCTGTGGTCGATCAATTCCTCCATTGCTGACAATCACTCTAGCACTTCGCTTCCAAGGCGTGCGATGCAAAACAGCGAAAGACTCTTTAGAGACGATCACCAACTAATGGAAGACATTTGTTTACTCACCAAAGCATGCACTGTGGGTAGTCATGCTTCTCTCACGCTAGCTAAGAGATTGTTTCAGAGTTGCGATTTTCACCTTTCAACCTGATAACATGCTGCTTTGAAACCAGACCTGACTTACTCACTACACCCTCGACGCCATGATCATAGATGTCTAATTCCATAAAACCACGCACGCCAGGTAACTCACAGTCCAAAATGGAGAATTGAGGCGTGATCGTGTAGTCGTAGATACTTATATATTCAGTGTCGCGATAATATTCGGAAGTCCAAGAATCTCTACTGAATCTCACCGATCTCCACAGTTCACATACCCTTCGATTGCTTCTTCTTCTATAATAATTTATTATAAGGGAAAAATTACATTGCACACCCCTATAATTTCGAAACTTCGACAGTATCATGAGTATGCACTCCTCGACACGACCCTTGCTTTATCAAGCTTTCAACCCTCTCTACACGCATTCATAAAACTCCATTCATTTACCCTAAACCTTTTCGTCATACATCGTTCTATTCTCGTTCTCGCATTCTTTTTCGCACGATCCATTTCGTTTAGCAGAGATTCGTACTCGCATGAAAAACTTATTCCCAAATGTCGAGTTCAGTTTCTTAAAGCGGAGAGCTCATGCCTCACACCTCATTTCAAGCGAAACTCATTCTCGTCAAAGCCTCATCGCTTGTACGAAAACCCATAAACTCAAAACTTTAATATTTAAAGCAGGAGAAAACGAAATTATTCGACGATAAATTAATCCCTTGACATAAAAGACCAATTAATCTTGGCCACCTGTCATATATTTAAATAGAAACAACGATATTTAAGTAATTTTTAAGCGTAAGCAATATATTAGCGAAACTCCCGATAGTTAAAGCGAAGACAAAGCGGCGTATGTGAGGATAACTCATTTCTTAAGCGGCGGCGGAGACTCATTTCTAGCAGAGAGCTTATTTTTTAAACATAGACCTCATTTTTAAGCAGAAATATAGAACAGGTGAGACCGTGTTCATTTGATCTCCTTGTGGTAACATACGTCTTGAGCTCCGGATAAAAGCGGCGATACAAAGTGTTTTGCTCGTGTGGGGTCTTAAAGGAGAAATGTATCGGGGTTTGGCGATCCGGTTGTGACGTTCCTCAGTCGGAGTGGTAAGGTCTTGATGGCGACACGTGGATCAGAGCGGTGAGCTTGAAACGGAGCAGATTCTGTTTGCTGGAGGCCTGTAACATGGATGTATTAAGTTTAGGGTTAAAGGGATCATTCAGGGTTTTAGATCCATGGTGCTAAGTCGGTGTGGGAATGGAGGGGAGGAAGCGGCCTTGGTGATTCAGGTGTCTCAAATCTTCGTCTTGATCTTCAAAATTAAGCCTTCCCACCTTCGTCGACCTCATACACTACCGTCTTCTTCGTGCGTCGACCAAAGGGAAAAGAATGGCAGTACCTCCTGGAAATCGTCCAGCGAGACGCCCGAAGGTTTGCACTAAGTACATATTAAATAAACAACGTCTTCTGAAATTTTTAAGCGTAAGCGCCAATATATTAAAGCGAAACATCGATGGTTAAACAAAGGCAAAACCAGCGTATAGCGGAGAACTCATTTGCTTAAGCGGAGCTTATTTTTAAAGCAGGTATACGTTTTTTATGAGCGCCATTGAGTAGGGACGTTGATGTCATTGGTGATCTCATGCGCGGCAGCTTGAGTGTTGCCACTCGAATCTGGCGTGATCTAAAGTGCTTTGCTCTGATGTGAGATCTTAGGGAAATCTTTAGCCGAGCGTCCGGTTAACAGCGATTCCTCGAGAGGTCGGAGCTGGGGTCTGCTTGATGGCGGCGGTCGGATAAGACGTTTGGTTTAAACGGAACCATTCTAAATTGCGGAGACCGCAACATGGGTCGCCGATAGGGTTAGGAGTTAGGGATCGTTCTGAGGGTTTGGATCCATTGGGTGCCTACCTAAGTCGATGCAGAGACGGAAGAAGGAGGCCGGCCTTGATGAGGAATTCGAATCTCGCCGAGTCTTAAGTCTTCATCGTCTTCCACAATAAATCAAACCTCATCTCTTTCATCTTCTTATCGATAAATTTTCAGGAGGAAGTATCTCCTGATCGTCGAGCGGCATTAGAAGGTTCGCCTTTTTCTCACGGCAAGATCGGTGGAGATCAAAATTCTAGGGTTAAATCCCATTTTCATCTGTTGATAATTTGTGATTGTAGTAGCATGCTTTGTCTGTGACCAAGCTATGATAAAGAGATTATGGGGTGTTGTCGGCATGGCTTCATTTAACCCCAAAGCAGAGACGCCGTTTTTTAAGCAATACGTTTAACCCCGGCAAAACTCGTTTCAAACAAAACTCATTTTTTAAATAGAAAATTGTTTTTAAGCGAGGCTTCGTTTTTTAATGAGCCTGTCTACCATGTTTTAAAATAGAGAGAACGTTTTTAGGCTGAGCTCGTTTACCTTACGAAGGCATTATGAAATCGAACCACCATCGGCGGCTTGCTACGAGCTTCCGCATGAGAACCAATTTCATCAAAAATTGCGAATTAATTTCCTGTGAGTGATATTTAGATGTTTGGGGGTTTAAAAATCATTGTGATGTGAAAGGGTTTTAGGAGGTACAATAGCAGGTCAATTTTAGCGATATTCTGAAACTGGGTATTTTGCTTGATTCCAGTATTATAATAATAGTGTATTATTATTATTATTTATTATTATTATTATATTACTTTTATATGAATAGTTAAGTTATATGGGTAATTAATTTAGGAAAACTAAGCGCAAAAGCACGTGTTGCAACTTCGCGCCCAGAACTAACGTTATGGAATTTTTAAAAAGGCAAAGGACTCAGCGGTGCAAAAGAATTATAAATGGATCAGAAAGGAGGCAGACTAATTGCTAAAACCGCCGTCTATTGTGCAGAAGAACTAACAACACTTGGTGCAAAAAAAAACTCAAGGTCATAAAATTATAAAATTAAAGAACAAAATTGTAATTTAAGGACTAAAAGGTAATTATAACTATTAATATAAACATTGAGTCATAAGTATGAAATAACCCACAAGACAGACTGTATCATATTAGAAAAATAAAATAAAATTGAATATATATACCTGATGACTTTATTTTATAATGATGTAAAAATCAATCTTGATATATTTTCAGTAGTTAGTAAAAACCCAATGATCACACGTACGAATGAAGGTAACTTCACTATTAAAGCATGTCTATTTTCGAAATCCAAGCTCATACAAATTCCAGCACTCTAAATACATCTAGACGCACTGTCCTGTATCTTCCAAATACAAAAGGTGCAAAATTTATAAATACAATGCAACTAAAATTTCTACCTGTGTCTAACTATAAGCCATATAATCTCACCACGTCACCCTCCTATTGCCAGCTCACGTTTCACTTTCACCAGCTTACATCTAATCAAACGCCACCATGCATCCAATAGCTACTCACTCAGCTGTGAAGCTTTCTCGTGGCCGCACACGTTCACGACTTCTTTCCAAGTGAACTCCAACCCAGTATCTTCATAAGCACTGTCTTCTCTTCCAACAAGTACTTCACAACCATTTCTCAGCACAATATCGTAAACACATAAAGATCTTTAAATGTACAAAATCCATGATTCACCTTGAACCTTCATATTTCATGATTAAAATTCAGACTATTTCCAGACTTCAAAATATCAGGCTTTTTTGTTAATTCAGGGAATTTCCTCAGTACCATATCTGGTACTCCTCAGTAAAAACAATCAGCAAAAGTAACACACCATATGAGACATGAGAAACTGAAAGACAATGAGGACTATTCCTAGCAAAAGATAAAACCCAAGAAAGCACATTATGGATTTAGATTATATACTAGCTCTTTTTGACAAACATGATCTCTTTTATGCTCTCTATCAAAGTAAAACCAGAATGGTGTCTTAAGCACCCACCAGTGGTCACTTTGATGTCATGTGTGTGACAAAATTTTACATTTGGTTAGCCTCACGATGCAGTAATGGCGATTTAGCTCTCTTATGGCCAATGATTCTTCTAGATTGCTTCGCTGACATTGTTAGAATGGGAGAGAGAGATTTCCTTGCCATTTTCCAAACAACAAAAATGAACCTGGTAGATCCGGTGACTACCACGCCCTGGCTGCTCTGTATTCCAAAGTGAGTAGTTTTAATAACTGTTTTAAAATGAAGTTAAACGTGTCAAGCAGGATCAAAGAATGAAATCCTGTATTAGTAAGTAATAAAGGATCAGGTAATCTTGTGTTGCTCATGATTTTATATTTGTTTTATCATTCCTCATATAGTTAATCTTGACCTCTCAGTATATTATGATGGATTCTTATACTCTTCTTGTGCATTCATTCATCAAACATTCCTGCAATCTTGCTGGTGTTTCAACATAGTATAGAAATTCATGACCATTGTGCAGATATTAGTGAAAATCATGGTTTAGTGACCTAAGACCTGAGGTGCTAAGAAAATAGAAGAAATGCGAGATAATTTTAAGTATCCAGGTGTACATGTGCAGATGAAAAATCTGGTGTGAGAACATGTCATGATATATTATGATTATTATGGTCTGATCTTCAGTTTTATCAATGAAACATCGTTCATACAGACCCTTATTATCTTTAATTTAATGATATTTGGTATAGATTTAAATGTTTGTGGGTCGTGAACTCGATGATTAGAATCTGTTTGGGAGACTTTAATACAGGATGTGATCATTTGGATAATCCATGAACCCAATAATTTGAAGCCTCACACAAAAATACAAATGTAACTCTTTTGATAATTCATAAGCTCAATTAATTGAAACTCCATCCACACACGCACACACACGCAAATGTAACTATTTTTCTTTTTAATAATTCATGCAGTCAATTAATTAAAGCTCCACATGCGCATACACTAATGTAACATTATTAGGATGATTCATGCGCCAGATTAATTGAAGCACCACATATATATATCCAATATCATCAGCTCAATTGCTTGAATTTGCACGCAAAGACAAACAAAAAATGTAATTTGTTTGAGTACTTCATGAATCACAATTAACTGAAGTTCCACACATACAAATCAAATTTCATGAACACAATAACTTGAAGCCACACACACACACAAATGTAATTATTTGGACAATTCACAAGCTCAATTAATTTAAGCTACAAGAAATAACTACGAGACCAATATTTCAACACTACTAATCAGTCTTTTTTCCTTTTAAAAAAGGTGGTGAATTTAAGTATTTACAATAGCAAAACATAGAAAAAATGAGCCAATGTTAGTGAAAAATTAAATAAAATTAGAAGAATGATTCATGAACTCACCAGCTGAAAGGCTGAACCTATGCCAAGGAACCAAGCTTCTAGATGCTGCATTACATACATATTCAAAATCAAATTTTTAGAGATCTCACATAAGCTCATAGCATTAAGTATTACGTAAAGAAAAAGTTTTTCTTTATTCATCGAGAAACTATGTATAAAGCATATACCGATCCAGGCAATGGCTGAAGAAGCACAAGCACCAACAGTGAAATCCTTGATTGCTCTATCCTTGCATTCCTTGAAGAACACAGCCTCCTCCCTCGTCATCCCTTCCTGCAACATCCATCCATCCATCAAAACAAACCACCAAAAATCAAAATTCATAAAACGAAATCCACATCTAATAATTGTGAAACATTGAAACCCTAAACATCAAATTATAAGATTTTGAGCTAAATCTCTCTTACCGATCGGAGTAGATGCTCCAGCTCCGCAAGCAAATCGCCCATTCTCTTATTCACCCACACCCACAACGAAACCCAGAGAGACAGACAACGAGAGAAGGAGGAAGATGAATCAAACCTCAAGAAATCGCTGAAGCTCCTGCGAAATTTCCATCCCAACCATCGTATTTCCTCCCAAAGTGCTCTGATAAAACCCTAAAAAAAATTTCTTAAAACCCTATAAATCGCAGGAGACACTTGGTGCACATCCTAAAGAAACCAGAATATATATGGGCCTTCCCATTGGGCTTCATGGATGTGGACCTTTTATGGGCCTTTCTTCTGGTTAATTACTATATATTAGTTCTTCAAAAAAAAAAATTTTTTTTTTTTGAAAACCCACAAATTATTATTATTACCACAAAATTGTCATGAACCACCTTGCTAAATGCTAGATCGGCACAAAGTGTTGACTAGTTAAAAAAAAAACAAAACAAAGTTTCTTTCCAAGCTTTTTTGAACTATTTTTACCTATTATTTTAAATGTTGTTGATTTTTAAAAAATCTATTTATTTCAAAATAATAATAATAATTATTATTATTATTAATTAAATGACATGATTTACTAAAAACAATAAAAATGGCATGCATTATTATTATTATTATTATTATTATTATTATTAAAATGACATGCTTTACCAAAAATAAAATAAAATGGCGTCCTTTCGTAAGAATGAGCATCGAGGCCTGTACTGAGATGGGGACAGGTTCGATTTCAGATCATCCGTTACACTGCAATTGATTCATTTTTTCCTATGCATTTGATTGATTATCTTGTTTTTCCGGCATAAGTTAAAATTAAGAAAATATAAAAATTTAACTATAATGTATTATGAATTTTTATTTTACTCATAGATTCACCTAAATCAACCATCATTCTATTTTACACTATGTCTAGCCTACCATTTTGTCTTTGAGATACAGTAAAAAAATCAATAATGTTTTTATTTTCTAGCTTCCTGCCCTATAGTTAAATAAATTGATAGTGTATCAAATAAATAAATAATAAATAATTATTATTGTTAAATCAAAATATTACAATAAATGTATCACACATTTATACAATAATAAAAAATCAATTCTTATGGACAAGATAATTACTTCTGAATATAAAAATCTCTTAGTAATAAGGTCTGAAATGCTATAAACTTAAGATGGAATCTTTTCCACTCTAACCTCCTATATGCAAAAAAAATAAATTTTTGGAGATGAAGATATTTCCAAAATAATATTATCAAAAATTAATTTTTTATCTAGTGGTTTTTGAAAATTATTTTTTTCTAAACAAAGGACATATTTGTCTAAAAAAAAGTTTCAGATTACAACACCACTCAAAAATTCAACATAACTATCTATTTTAGTGATAATGTGATTACCAAGTTGTTTGGTAATATTCTAAAGTTGATGATCACATATTACTATCAATATTACCACTACTACTAATCTAAACGTAGTAATATTTTTAGATTACTATGTAACAGATTGTAATGTGAAAATATTACCGTGAACCAAAATAAAAGTGTAAAAAGAAGGAGTTGTAAATAAGGAATTAATTACTTGTACTCTATGCACAAAAGCTACAAGTTAATACAAAGATGCTTAGGTGGCCTTTCCATATGATAAGAAATTATATTGGATTGTATAGATGATTTATGCCCCTCAAAAAATTTGACTTGAATATTTATTTGAATTCATGAAAAATCAAGAAAATAGAATTAAGTATATGATGGTACCATGACAATTGACAAGCCATGCTTTGCACTTTCTGAGTGCGTTTTTTTCTCTCTCCTTTCCTCTAATTCAATCTTTCTCAGAATAGTATCCCTCATGGCCTTGAAATATTCCATGCCGGCGACCAACTCCAACAGTCTCACCTCGGTGTCCATGATGTCTGCAGAACAATTTCCAACGGCCGCAATCCAGTGCCCTACAGAACAATATCACTATTCGAACGAAAGAACAAAAAATAATACAACAAAGAGGATTAATTTTTCTCCTGCTTCGGATCAAACTAGACTTTTGTGCTTTTTTCTCAATGTAGACTCCCTTTTCTATTTATTTATTTTTATTTTTATTTTTATTTTTAGCAAAAATGGCTGCATTGTAAAAATGAAGGGTTAATTCAACCCTTCTTTTTAAATATTATTAAAGTAGTATTCTGGGATGTTAATGGGCTCCGGCCCCGACAAAGAATCCGATTCCTCTCAGGGAATTTTTAGGGAGGTCGGGGCTAGGGGTGAAAAATAAATTCACTTTATTAGTATCGGGGGTTGGGGCGGGGAATATCCTCCTTGCCCCGGTTTGATCCAGAAATATTAAATATTTAATTTAAATATTATATATATATATATATATATATATATATAATTTTATGATATAAATATCTAAATAAAAACTGAACAAAAACCCATATATCTATCAATTTAATAAGAAAACTATTAATAATTAATGAGCATTGGTATCAAATTAAATAAAATCCTAAATTTATATTAACTATATTGCATTTTTTAAATTTTTTCAAATTTTGTAAATAATTTATTGGTGATTGTGTATGTTGATATTTTGTGTTAGGTCATATTTGTAAATGAATTTCTCGAATCGGGGCAGAAAAATGTATCCCCTGATGAATTCCCGCCCCGTTGACATCTGAACTTTTAAGTCCAAATTAAAAAATATATATATTTTAAAAAAGTACTGATTTCTTAAGGACTTATTTATTTTAAAAAATATATATTGTTAAAATAAAAATTATTCTTTCACGTTTTTTTTTAACTTATTTGTGTTTTATTTTTGTTAAAAACTTTTAAACTAATTCAAATATATATATATATATATATATATGCCCTTCTTTTTCTTACAAAGTGTGCTATAGACGCATCTATAATTTTTATTCGTATCCAACACTAAATTCACATTTTTGCCAATTTGCGTTTAAAACAAGAATGGTTACACGTAGAGGACACCATCCCACTAGTGACTAGACAACGAAACAAAAAAATTAGACAAACGTATACTCATGGATGGGAATCTTAATCTTAAAATATAATAATCTGGTAATGAACAAATAGTCCCTCTAAAGTTAAGGTATTCACAAAAAACCCCATGATTTTGATTATTCCCAAAAGATCCTTCTTTTTTTGACAGGTTATTTTTCAGACCTTTCTGACATAAAGGTGATTGATGTTAACTGGGTTGACTCTCAGTTTTTAAGCGAAAACACCAAATTTTAAGCGGAAACCCATAATTTTAAACGAAAAAATTAAATTTTAAACGCAAATGTGCTATATGTTAAGTGAAAACCTATGTGGTTAAGCGAAAAAACCAAAATTTAAGCGGAAACCCATAATTTTAAGAAGAAAAGTCAAATTTTAAACACAAATATGCTATATGTTAAGTGAAAACTTATGTGGTTAAACAAAAACACTCAATGTTAAACAGAAACTATATATTTTAAACGGGAAGTACATGTTGTAAAATAGAATAAACTAACGGAGTGAGCTGCATTAATTGAAAAGTACACTGTCATGATTAAAAAGTAAACTGTCAAAAAAAGGAGGGACTGTCTGGTAAATTCAAATGTCAGAGAGTCTGTCTGGGATGTTTTGAAACTTTCAAGGAGTTATAATTCATTTTCCCTATAATAATATGTATTTTTTTTATGTAAACAACTTGAGTTTTATAGAACTACTTGTCTAACATGGGGTAAAAATATATAATATAAGTAAAATAATAGATGTATTTTCTATTTATATTCGAACACATTTAAAAATATATATATAAACAAATTATTTAAATAAAAAATTGTAAATAAAATAAATAAAATATTATTGATTTTCAGGCTTTTTTTTTATATAAAATTATTACAAGTGAGAAGCAAATTTAAAAAAAAGTCATATTGGAATATGTTTAAAAGTTAAAATAATTCTAAAAAAATTAAAACATAAATAATTCTTAAAACATGCGTAAAAGTACTTTCTATCTTAATAATAATACGTTTTAAAAATGAATGGGTTTTTTTTAAAAAAAAAAAATCAGTGCGTTTTAAAAAATGAATTTTTTTCCCAAAGACAAAAGATTGTTAAAATAAAAGCCATAAACATGCAATTTTTAATATATTTTTTTTAAATAAAAGGTCAAAATGCAAGCTAGTCACATGTTTTTCACAATTTAAAATGCCCCATTAGGTGCTTGATTGGGCATTGATTCCATGGCCTTGGGCTATTTTGGCAAATCATTTGTTGTATATGTACACTAGTGTTATGCCATTGCATGGGAGAGATAAGTGTAATTTTAATAATGACAATAATGTTTGCATAAGAGATATAATCATTATAAATAATTTTGATATTAATATTTAAGTGACAAAAAATAGTCATCTTCCGTACATTTCAAAAAAACATTATGATACAATTGTTTATTACAATAAATCCTTTCACTTTACAGATTTAGTGAATAAAAATTTAGATAATTATATTAAAATAAATATGTCTACAAAACAAAGACATTATACATACAATTATGGTTAAAAAAAATATATAATTTTCTCTATGATAAATAACAAGCTTTTAATAATATCAAAATACATATACAATAATCCTTGCAATTGGGCAGTTGATATTTCATCTCTTCCAACTCAATAATAAACTATTTGTATGTGGTTTGTTCATATTTTTTAAATATGAACATGTGTATATTCATCTTCTTCCAATAATTAGACAAATTTATTATATGAAAGACTTTCAATGTCAAATAATATATTAGTGTAGAACAAAAATAACTTTTGAAGAGACATCAATCAAGACTCTTAACTTGCATAAGACAATCATATAATTATTTTTTTCTAGTCATTTATAACCCAATATTCTTTCACCATATCAATAAAATATTTAAAACAAAGTATGAACCAACTCACATATATATATATATATATATATATGGCTATTTCTCAAAAGCTCATCAATTTTCTAGCATGAAATTTATGAAGCTTTTGTTTTTTTTTAAAAGGTGGATAAACTACAAGTGGAAATACAACCCAAAAGAGAAGGCATAGAAGGAAAAGCTACAATAGAAAACAAAAACAGAGAACAAAAAGTCGGCGCGAGGAGACAGGCCTCCTCAAGGCCCACCCAAAAAGACTTAGCTCGTGCTCTGACCTTGCACCTCCTCAATAGACGGAGTCCCACTAGTCTCCTTTCACACAAGGTCCAAAAAAACTCTAGGTTTCCCCTAATGGTAAAGATGGAATCTTCCAGCTTCACTCTAGATCCCTTTACTACTATTGAGAACCAGGTTAAAAGCATACGATCAATTTTCAAGATAATCACATGTGCAGGCAAGACATTAGGGTTAAAGATGCAATCATTTCTAGCAAGCCAAATATTCCACACAAGCGATTTCACGACTAAGTACCCTATGTCCCTACTTGAAGGTCTCACAAGTGTCTTCCAAGAACTCCAAAGGACTCGCATAAACAGAGGTAGATCAGGCAGTTGAAGTAGCCACATAAAATAATCCCATACCTATCTAGCGAACCGACATTGAATGAAGAGATGATCAACAGATTCAATCCTAGAGTAACACATCACACATGCAGACTATCGGAAGCCTATTGCACCTTCTTTTCTCAAGATTCTCAAGGGAAAGAATCTTATTTTTCCACACAAGCTAGTAAAAATGTTGATTTTCCTTGGGCAAAAGTTACACCAGAAGAACTTCGCAACCGAACATCACATCCCTCCATCATTAAGAAAATTATAAAAGGACTTAACCAAGAAGAAACCATTCCTTGTAAGCATCCCCCGTTTCTCCAAATGGGTCACGCATGTGATCTTTGTAAGGCAAAACATCTAGATTCTCCACGAAAGGGGTAGAATCTAAGATAGATACAAGGTCCCGAACAGTGCCATTAGGGTATTAATTATCTTTGAATTCCTCTGACCATAAATACATGGGAGCCCTTCCATTAAGCCATCAGTCATTCCAAAATAGTCTCCGTTCCCCGTGTTGATGCAATGCAGAATGCATCCTCTTAGAGCTAGCAAACAACTAGAAACTCCTTTCTTAAAAAACGAAATCCTGCATGTTTGTCTAGGAACATGCAGGATTTCGTTTTTCCTCCCAAAGTGCTCTGATAAAACCCTAAAAAAAATTTCTTAAAACCCTATAAATCGCAGGAGACACTTGGTGCACATCCTAAAGAAACCAGAATATATATGGGCCTTCCCATTGGGCTTCATGGATGTGGACCTTTTTATCAAACCGTTCTTCTGGTTAATTACTATTAGTTCTTCATAATGAAAAACCCTAAATTGACAATTTTGGGAGTTCTTATTTTAATTTATTTTAAAAAAAAAGATCAATCCATACTTGTCTTTTGTTCTTTTATATATAACTTTAATAATTAATATTATACAAAAATTACTACTGAAAGATATTCAAATAAGGGTACATGAAAAAAATTATATTATATTTAATATATAATATATATATGTATATATATATATATATGTGTGTGTGTGTGTGTGGCTTCTTTTCAAGTTTGCCCTTATCTTTTTTATATTTATCATAATAACCCTAAGGCTATTTATTCCTCAAAACTGCCATGGAACCATCTTGCTAAATGCTAGATCCCCACAAAGTGTTGAGTAGTTAAAAAAAATTATACAAAGTTTCTTTCCAAGCTTTTGGACTATTTCAAGAGAGAGAGAGAGAGAGAGAGAGAGAGAGAGAGAGAACGAGGGTTTTGGAATTTATCGGTCAGATCCTTGAAACTGCATGATCCGGATCCGGATCAGATCTAGAAGGGGTAACAGGTTTGATTTCGGATCATCCGTTACACCGCAATTGATCCATTATATTTTTCTATTTATTTGATTGCGTACCTTGCATTTCCAAAAAAGTTAAATTAAAAAAAAATATAAAAAACTTAACTATAATTTATTATCATCTCATAAATTAATTTAAAAATAAAAAATATGGATTTTTATTTTACTCAGATCCACCTATACATCTACTATAACTCTATTTTTACCCTCTATATCTAATAAAATTATTGCACCCACCATTCATCTTTGAACTACAGTAAAAAAACAATAATGGTTTGATTTTCTAGCTTCCCATTCTTTGAATAGATAAATTGATAGTGTATCAACAAAAAATAATAATAAATAATAAATAAAATTTATTATTAAATCAAAATATTACAATAAATTTATCACACACATTTATACAATAATAAAAAAAAAATCAATTCTTATAAACAAGATAATTACTCCCGGATATAAAAAAATGTTGAACAAAAAATATTATTTAAAATAGAGATTATTTTAAACTATCAATGATTTGGACGTAAATTTGCATGACTACTTAGTTGAGCCGTTGAGGAACTTGTCAAGGTGAGATCGGATTGTTGTGTCCTCCCATTCCAAGCTCTTCTGGTGAAGGACTTGTCGAGGTGAGATCGGATTGTTGTGTCCTCCCATTCCAAACTCTCCCACAAGTCTTCGTCAATTGTCACGTCTTTGAATTTATTATTGACAATGGATGACTTGAAAGGAAGTTTCTTCAGCTTTGGACATCTGTCCAAATAAAGTGTATCCAAAATAGGAAAATCCAATAGACATGTGCTGAAGCTCACTAAGTTGGGCATTCTCCATAAAGACAAGGATCGTAGGTTAGGAAAGGTGGGAAGGCCTGATGAAGCTTGTTGCATCTCTCGAGGGTCAATCAATTCCTCTATTGCTGAGCAATTACCTACATGTAATTTCTTAAGGCATGGGAGATGCAAAACCCACGAAAGACTCCTCAGAGATGTACATTTATAAATGTAAACATCTGTCAACTTCGGGAAACATCCACTACGAAATGCTTCTGCTGACCGAGTGATTTGCTTGAGCTTTGCAAGAAAACTCAAATCGAGATGCTTTAGACTGACCGCACTGTCATTTATCAACAAGTTCTCAAAGCCACAATCATTGATGTATAACGTCATCAAACCCTCACCATCACCTTTGTAACTCAAGTCACAAAGCTGGAGGGTAGGCATATCATGTATGTTTTTCAAATTTATTTGCCAAGTCGGCAAATCTTTGAGAAGTCGAAGAATCTCGACTGATTCCACATCCATACCGATCGCTTTAATCCTCTTCCTATCCATCAATATCCTCAAGTCACCTGCTTCTAAACAAGTATTTTTATAAAGATCAAGCACTTGCAACTCGGGCAACCTTGATAATGCAGACAACCCATCAACTTTAATTGGAACAAGTTCACCTTCACTTTCAAAATGTGAAAATCTGAAGAAGAAGTATTTTAATTGCTTGAGCTCTTCTAGTTCAGGTGGAAGTGACCGAATGCTTGTGCCGCTGATGTTGAGGTATTGAAGATTAACTAGAACTCGAATTTCTTTTGAAATACCAGCGATAAATGTCTCAGATAAGTTCAAATGTGTGAGAGATGGCATATGAGGGAAAAAGTTTATACCCACCTCGGACCTTCGATCATACCAATAACATTTTTCTATTAATAAACTCTGGAGATTAGGATATCTAGGAGAAGTTGCTGCAACAGAAACTTGGCCCTTTTTGTCGATATTTTGATCAATTAAAAATTTCAAGAGACCATTGTCATTGAAATTTTTTTTGAAAGATATTAGTTCTGTCTCCTGCCAGTTGCCTGCTTCCAACTTTGAAAATTGTCTTAAATCATCGTTACTTCCACCAACAATCCATTTGTTCTTTTTCTTCCCACACTCGGACACAATCCACAATGCCATATCATGAATCACATCATGTAATTTGACATAATCTTCAACAAGACTGTAAACCACTAATTCCAACAAACATGCTTCATGTAATTTTGCAATGAGAGAATATCCCTCGTCAAAGGCTTCCCCCATGTTTCCAAAGTCACTAATCAATCCACACCAAATCCAACGCTCTATGAGTTCAAAGACTTCAATTTGTGCACCTGCACGCCATTGAGCACAACACAAGAAACATTGTCGGAGAGTATCACTGGCCAAATTATCATAACTAACCTTTAGGTTGTGAAACAATGATTCTTCCATACCAGTAACAGTCCTGACATCCGTCTTAATTAACGACCTCAGCATGTGACGCCACTCTTCAGGTGTCTTCATATTCGACGTGGCTCTACCAATAACTTTAAGGGCAAGTGGTAAACCAGAGCACTTCTCCATAACTTCCTTTGCTAGGTTTTCAATAACAACACTAGAATTGATGATCTCTTCATTTGCGAACTGCTTGAAAAGATGCCATGCTTCTTTATCTATACATTCAACTTTGATCTTCTTGTGAGCATTCATACGAGCACACACATCATCATCTCTGGTTGTGAAGATCACCTTGCGCTTGTAGCTTTGACCTCCATTTTTGGAATTTCGGCTTTGACGGAGTGGAAGTGGAATACCAAGGTCTTCAGGAAGGTCCACTCTCTTCCATATATCATCTAATAGCAGCAAAAAGTTCTTCTTTTTCAAAAACTCAAATATGTCACTTTTCCCGGAGTAAGAAGGCAATCCTAACCTTTTAGATATCTCATTTTGAAGCTTCTCAAATTGAGGTTCTTTTGAAACCACCAGAGAGATGACATAATTGAACCCCGGATTAGTATTACCACCAAGTAATGAGTTATTGATTTCATTCAAGAGAGTTGTCTTTCCGACCCCTCCCATGCCCCAAATCCCCACCATGGATACATCGTCATCTACCAAGTAACCACGAACTTTCTCAAGATTTAGCTTGATAGTGTTGCCCACAAGAGTCATCTGAGTAGCGATCTCCAAAGCGCTCTTGGAAGTTGTGTCTCAGTATTTCTTTGAGCATCATGTTCCGCCTTCGAGTTATTGATCTCTTTATATAACTTGATTGAACTTTGGCTAATCTTGTAATTAGCCCACAAATTAAAAGAACAACTTCCAAAAAGGCAACCTCTATTGTTATAGGCATCCTTCAAGTGATTCATTGTATCTTGTCTCTCATGGAGTTGTACCTAGTTGTTGGGTGTGATTGATGAAAACAATTAATAACTCTAAAATAAAAAAATAAAAAATAAAAAAAAATAAATGATGTAGATCAATAAATTGTCCATTGAAGAAACAAATCAGTAACTCTAAAATAAAATAATAATAATAATAATAATAAATGATGCGAATCAATAAATGTTAAAGGTCATTAAAAATGGAAATGAATTTTTAAAAAATTCAAGATAATAAATTACATTAATTTTTGACAATGTAAAAACCCATAAAATATCGCCAAACAAAGGAGGATGAAGGAGACAAGGTTGACTCTAATCTCTTCAAATGTTTTGTAGAAAAGCTTAGATGCTTGACTTGTACAAAACTAGATTTTTTTTAAATAAGGGTTAATAAACCACTGACTTTATTAAAAAAAAACATGAAAAATAGAAGTACAAAAACAGAGAAAGAAGCAAGGAAAGCACAAAACTAGATACCCTCCTACTATCAGATTTGTGAGTAGCTATATCATATTTAGAAGCTCTAACAAGTGTTGACATGAAAAGAACTAAGAGAATATTTTATTTTATCCAGAAAATAGATTTGATTGCTGGCTATTTCATTTATCTAAAAAGAATTTTAAAATCATGAATGTGGTAACAATGATTTTGCTAAAGAAATGAAGTTAAAAAAAGTACTACTTGCTTTCAAATTGGTCCTCAAAGTATGCTCAAAATTCACTTTGGTCCCCAAACCGAAATTGATTTCAAATTGGTCCTCAACCCACTATATCAGATTATCAGGGTCAATATTTGTCTTTTAGCTAACACACGGTCAGTTATTCCATTAGTAATTTTTTTTATTTTTCGAAGCAAATTTACTTGCAGATCCCTAAAAAAAATTTATAGTTACGTAAGCCCAATAAATTTAAATTTACATATGCATTCATATTTATATTTGCATTACATCTCGTAATTGTTCATATATATATATATATATATATATATTATATATATATATATATATATATATAGTTCATATTTATGTTTACAACTCCATAAAGTTTAGTATGCATTCCAAAAAATTCATATTTGTGCATATAATTGGATAAAAATTTATATATATTCATATACACTCTTTGCAAGTCCAGTTTTAATATATGGCACCAAAATATAAGATATTAAGCATATATGCTTAAATAAAAGTGTATATTTTCTTATGCACTGATATTAAATCACACACATATATATACACATATGCCCCTCCTTAACTCCTATATTTTCGTATGTTTGCACAAATACATCATAAAAAAAATGTCTTTTATATAAACCAGGAATCATATAAGCAAATAGACACTTTTATAAGGCATATATACTTATGTAATTTTTAAGGGTATATATATATACTCTAAAACTCTTTTGTACATTAGCATATTTATAAATTTGCTATGGGTATTACAAAAATATGCATTTTATGGGGGTGTATGATAAAAGTATAAGCTTTTATATGGTGTATATGCAAATATAAACTTTTATATAGGTTTATACTAAATTTGAATTTATGTACGGGTTATATGTGAAATTTTCTTTTAAAAATATAACTATGATTCTTATAGGCAGTATATGCAAATATGAGCATTTCTTGGGGTGTACTTGTAAATATAATTTTCATATGGCTATCAGTGTAAATATGAACTTGATGGGGGTATATATGTAAATATTCATAAAAAATACAAAAATGACCTGAATCATGTATTTATAAATATTAATTTAGATATGGGTATAATATAAATATAAATTTTCATAGATTTGTACATGTACTTCTGCTTTGAAGAAAAATCTAGCATGACTAATCTTCTATAATTAATGTCCTTCCTATGTCAAGTCAAATGCCACCTAATGTCCAAATAATTAATATTTTAAGTAAATTATCAGGACAAATAATAGTGTTTGCCAAAGGATTAAAGTTGAGACTGATGAATAGTAATGGTACAAGCTATTATTTTATTCAACAACGCAACGAATGTTCTACAAAATGCAAACATGGCTGAAAGTGATTTTCTAGGAAATCAAATTTGCATAGAATTGTTGTCTAATAAATTTCACGCACATGAACCTATTGTTTGGGAGCATAAGATGGATTATTTCTAGAAATAAGTTGCATAATTTTGAATGAGATGAAATGAGTTCTTTTGTGATTAGCGAAAGGTGTTTCTATATATTATGAATGCTTATGTAGATCTCAACTTATTAGAAAGAAAATATAGAAGCTCGAATATTTATGTGGATCTCAATTTGATATATGTCAAAAAAAAATTAATAGAATCATGAGAATTCCTAAAATACCTTTAACATGCTTGGTTACCCTATGAAGAGCCTGCTTATTTTGAATTTTTTAAAAATAATTCTTTTCAATGAAATGTTTTCTGTTATGCCCTACCATGAAATTATGCTTTTTTTTAACCAATAAAACTTATTATGTTATTTGTGAATTATATATATAAACTAATAAATATTATATATTCTTCATGTTAGATTTTCATCAAACTTAATTACGACATCTATGTCGTATATTATATGCGGAAGCAGGATCACTTACCTCCAGCTATAGCAAATTATTGAAGACGACGAGAGTCTTGAGTCCACGCTTAAAAGTAACTAGGGACTCTTCCAATCTATCCCGTTCTCTCCCACCAATGGAGCTAGGTATTTGCAAGAACGATAGATTGGGGACCCCAGTGCTTTTCATATATAATCCTTACCATCAAAGGATTAACTCAACTAAAGGTTTGAGTTGAATCACGACTCAAAGTGCCAATTAGAATTAAAATTAGGATTCCACCAGGATAAGTCATGGACCACTTTATGGTTTGAATTCGATTTGAGATCGGTATCATCACGAAGTTGAATTCAGAATAGGACTCAAACTAACATTCTCCCACTTGGTCCAACATTATCAGGTGTCTTAATATCCATTCACATTAACTTATAAATCAAGTATGTTCTACATCAAAGAAATAAATTACGAATCAGGTGAAATCATCGCATCATTATAACCGAGTATTACCTTCCATGCATTACCATGCAATCTCTCCCTCTAATGCAAAATCTATATATGGCATTTTATCATAATGAATAAGCCAGATGCTTATTCGGGTCCAACACATGCAAAATAATAATGCATAAACTTAATCATTGTCATTCTCAAACTTAATGTATACGCTTAAAGAGAAGACAAGTAAATAAATAAATAAATGTATGAGAGTTCAATACTAAAGTGATACTAATTGTTTATAGAGAAGAACCAAGTCCCATATGTTCAACATGATCTCTAAACAACTCGGTGCGATTCCTTTTCAGTCATGATCCGCAATCATCAACTCTATGCTAATGTGTTGAATGATTACTTCACCGCATTCACGCTCCTTTAGGTGCCAAATACTTGATGTCAATGTGTTTACTCGACTACCACTCTTATTATTCTTAGAGAAAAACACCAAAGCAGGATTATCACAATACATCCTTAATGGATTGGATATAGAATCAATGATTCTAAGCCAGGATATGAAACTCCTCAACCAACATGTGGGAACTTGCCTCGAAACATGAAACAAACTCGGACTTCTATAGTGGAAGTAGCAACCAAAAGTCCGTTTTGCACTCCTCCATGAGATAGCACCACGCAGGCCAACATGAAAATATATCGGATGTTGATCTCCGAGATCAGACAGACTAGCATAATCTGAATCAGTACCCAAATGACTTCTAAGTCATCCGACATTCTATATGTAAGCTTGGCACTCACTTCGTACCCTGAAGGTACCTCATTACTTTCATTGCAGCTTTCCAGTGGTAAATCCTTGGATTACTTTGATATCTTCCCAACATCCCCCATGATATACAATGTCCGTCTCGTACTGCAGACCTGAGCATTATGTAAGACTTCCAAACGGTGTCAAGTATACTGGATGTTTTCCATTTGTTCCTTTTCCAAGTTATTTTTAGGACACTGGTCCAAGTTACACTTGTCACCTCTCACAATAGGTGCAACACTAGGTGAGCAATTTTATCCGAATCTCCGCAATTTTATTAATATAGGCTTCCGAGATAAACCCAAAACACCACGGATCCCTGCTCGATGTATCTTAATACCAATGACATAAGATGCCTCGCCCATATCTTCTGCATATCAAAAATTCTTAGAGAGAGAAATCGCTTCACCTCATGCAACACGCCTTTTATTGGCTGCAAGCAAAATAATCATCAACATACAGGACCAGCAAAACTTACTCCCACTCGCCTCCTTTATAGTATATGCATTGATCCTTAATGTTCTAGACCCCTCTAGAGGGGATCCACATCAATAGGCCTTTGCATTACATTGAATTTTCTTGCTTGCTTATTGCTTGTTCTCTCTAACTTTGTTCATAATCTTGTTTAAGGTTGAATTATATCTAGTAGAGTAAAAGTCCATCACTTGAGATCTTAGGCTAGAATAATGCTTGCGAGAAGGGTAATAGGAGATGCCTGGCAGGTGGAACTATGATCCTCGTGTTCTCCCACGAGGGTATTGTAGTGATCGTGCACTACGGGGAACCAATCAAGTTTCGCGTCGTTACTTGGGAACTTTAAAGAATTCTAGGAAACTTTTAGATTATTACTCATGCCATTTCATTCTTTACTCATTTTTATTGTTATTTTCTTTTCCTTTGATCTTAATAGCGAATTCATTCTTTATTCCTTTTTGTGTAGTTCATCTTGTGAGTGCACCATGGCGAATCCGAACATCAAGTTGGACAGCTACGTACACAGATTTGATAGGGTGGATTGATTGGCGAAAGCTCGCGGCCGGTTTTGACATCCTCAAACAATTATTTACACATTTTATGCTATCGGGGAGTTCTAGCATATCTTATAAGCGTGGCGGTGGCACACAATGTTTGAGACCTTTATGGAGCAGTGGGCATCATCGGTGAATGGAGGAAGAAAATCACCAGTGAGCAGGTTTTGTTTTTGACTATCGAGGGCAGCGATGCTGCTACCATAAATCAGCTCGGAGGACCGTCTTGAAATGGGCGGATGTCGTGCCAAAGTGCAGGTCTAACTTGGAGCATTAGTATAGGCGGCATGATGATCCAGAAAATGATACCCAATGCTTTGAGCTTCATGTCCATGTGATGCGGACAGCGATTCCGAGTGAGTGCTCGGTCTCTGAAAGAAAGCGAGTGCGAATAGGGTGATGGGCTATGGGGCGGAGGGTTTGATCGGTCAAGCGAGGAAGCACCAAATTTGGAGTTGAAAACACTACCTAAGCACCTTGGTATGCCTTTTTGGGGAGTGGGTGCAGACTTCGGGTCTATCGTCTCTTGAACCTAACGATTGAGCAAAAGTTGGTGGATGTGCTAAAGAGGCACAAGAAGCGATTGCTTGGAAGATTCGCGACATAAAAGGGATAATCCATCTGTTTGCTCTCACAGATTCTAATGGCGGATGACCCACGGACCCAAAGACTAGCTACGAAAGACTCAGTCAAATATAGGAAGTGAGTGCAGGGAAGAAATCATCAAGCTTCTCGATCTGCGGGTGTATCTACTCAGATGTCGAGACGGTGAGTGGAGTAGCCCGTTGCAAGTGGTTCGAAAAGGGGAATGGCGCGATCACTAATGAGAAGAATGAGTTAATCCTGACTCATTACAACTACCGAGTGGAGTATGCATCAACTATAGAAAATTGAATGATGCCATACGAAAGAATCATTTTCCCATACCATTCATGTGACCCGAGATCTTTGAGGCGACTAACTGAGACATGCCTACTATTGCTTTTTGGATGGGTTTTTGGTTATTTTCCAAATTCCCATAACGCCCCGAAAGATCGAGGAAGACTACATTCACTTGTGCTGTATGGCACATTTGCTTGTCGTCGCATGCCTTTTCGAGATATGTAGCATACGGCGACCTTTGAGATGCATGATGGCCAATTTTGAGGGACATGGTAGAAGATTTTATGGAAGTGTTTATGGATGACTTTTCTGTCTTTGGTGATTCTTTTGATGTGTGCCTCAAGAACCTTGAGTGGGTCCTCATTCGACGAGAATAGACTAATCTTGTGCTATGTTTGGAGAAATGCCATTTCATGGTCCAAGAGGGGATAGTCTTGGGTTACAAAATTTTGAAAGAAGGAATTGAGGGTCGACAAGGGAAAAAGATTTCCACCATCAAAAATTACCACCTCCATTATATGAAGGCCATAAGGAGTTTTGGGGCATGCCGGATTCTATAGAAGATTCATCAAAGACTTCTCTAACATTGCTAGGCCCTCGACAAAAAGTTGTTGGAAAAGGATGTCCAATTCGAGGTTTGATAATGATTGCATGTGAGCCTTTTCGCACTCAGGAGGAAACTAATTCAGCGCCCATCATGGTAGCTCTAGATTGGGACTCCCCATTCAAATTAATGTGTGATGCGAGTGACTTTGCAGTTGGGTCGGGTGCTTGGTCGGCGGAGAGACAAACATTTTCCATCCATTTTACTACATAGTAAGACTCTAGCTGAGAGCACAAGCGAATTACACCAACAAAAAGAACTACTTGCCGTGGTATTTGCCTTTGACAAATTCCAGTCATATTTGGTTCTTTCTAAAGTGGTGGTATACACCGATCATTCAGCTTTGAGATACTTACTTAGCAAATCAGATGACAAACCACGTTTGATAAGGTGGTTCTTATTACTTCAAGAATTTGACCTTAAGATTAAGGACAAGCGGGGAGCAAGATGATCATTTATCCCATTTAGAGGGCTCTGGCACAGAAACTACAAGAGAAAAGGACATTAATGACTCATTCCCTGAAGAACACTTGTATAATATCCAGGTAGTAGAAGAGAAGGAACCACCCTGGTTTGCCGATTTTACTAATTACTTGGTTTGTATGGTCATCCTGAAATGGTTTATATATCAACAAAGGAAGAAATTCTTTTCAGACCTTAAGCACTACATATGGGAAGATCCATACCTATTCAGAGATTGTTCCGATCAGGTTGCTTGAACATGTGTTTTTAAGGCAGATAGTCTAGGCATTTTGAGGCATTGCTATTCAGGACCCACTGGTGGCCATTATGATGTAACTAGAACAACAAAGAAGATTCTTGATGCAGGTTTCTATTGGCCATCGATGTTCCAAGACACCCAGAAATTCATTCAAGCTTGTGATAGATGTCAGCGGGTCGACAACATATCTCACAGGGATGAGATGCCCCAAAATTGGAACCAACCTGTGAAGTTTTTGATGTGTGGGGGATTGATTTTATGGGACCTTTTCCAAGCTCCCATGGATACAAGTTCATACTCGTGGCAGTCGATTACGTGTCTAAATGGGTGGAGGCTCAGGCCCTACAAACAAATGATGCGCGGGTGGTCATGAAATTCTTAAAAAATTATTCTCGAGTTGAGCGTGCCATGTGCTATCATTAGTGACAGGGGCACTCATTTCTGTAATGCCCAATATGAAAAAGTTTGAAGTGCTATGGAGTCTCACATAAAATGGCAACAGCATACCATCCTTAAAATAGCGGGCAAGTAGAAGTGTCCAACATCGACTTAAAGCGAATCTTGGAGAAAAGCGTATCTCGAGGCGAAGAGTTGGGTGGGAACATCTAGATGGCGCCCTTTTTGGCCCTCTTGAATAGCATACAAGATTCCAATTGGAATCACTCCGTATAGAGCTAGTCTATGAAAAAAAGCTTGCCATTTACCCGTTTGAGCTTGAGCATAAAAAAGCTTATTGGGCTATTAAGTTTCTAAATCTCAATTCTTCTCTTGAAACTTGCAAGAGAAAACTCCAACTAAATGACCTTGATGGTGGCGCTCCACGGCATATGAGAGTTCTAAGCTCTATAAAGAAAAAGTAAAAGAGTACCACGAAGATGCATCAAGCATCCTAAACAATTTCACGAGGGAGATCAAGTCCCTATTGTTCAACTCAGGGTTGAAATTATTTCAGGGGAAGCTAAGATCACGTTGAGTCGAGGTCCATGCGAGTCGATCAAGTCTTCCGACATGGGAGGCGATTGAGGTAACCCACTCGGGAAAGCGGCACTTTTAAGGTAAATAGGGAATCGATTGAAATTATACTTCAATAACAATGCTACAAAGGAAACGGAGGTGGCTTCAAAACTCTTTGAACCCCCATGAGGTAAGGAATGAGGTACATCGAGGGCTCGAGATGTTAAACAAAGCGATTCTTGGGAGCAGCAAAGCATTCGAGGGTGTTTTTCTTGCATTTTTAGTATTTTAGGTCTTAGTTCATTTCAATTTTCGTTTTTCTTAGACTTGTTTGTTTTTGAATAAGTTCATGTTCACACACTTGGCACATTGCTCTCATCCATTTTAATTGTGGTGTATTTGTGTAACTTCTTGAGAAACTCATGTTTAGGCGGCATTTCAAGTGCTAGATCGTCCTTTTATTCATTTCACTCATTTTTGGAGAAATCTTTGAACTTGCTTTATCAATTTTTACATCATTTGGGGCAGGTTTTCGAAGTTTTGGATGGTCTTAAAGGGTATACGGTCTTACTGGGCCATATGGAGGCCGTCTGAGACAAACACATAGCCAAACACAGGGCTCTGTCTTTGTCTCGAGGCGGCCCCCTAGGCTGACCTCTTATGGGGGACCCGTCCGGTTAGCTGGAATTTATCTGCCGAGGAGGGGCCTTTCGCCCCATCTGACCCCATCTGGGGCCGTATGGGGGCGGTATGTGAGGCCTGCCCATATAGCCCCCCTCTCTCTCTCTCTTCCACTCTCTCTTTTCTCTCATCTTTCCACCAATTTTCTCTCTTCTTTCTCCCACATTTCATGGGAAAATCTTCTCATTATTTTCTCCAAAAACTTCTCCCAATCCATTGGAGACTTCGATCTAGTGGTTTTCCTCGAGTTTAAAGCTTGTTTTCTCAAGATTTCGTCGGTATGCTTTTTCTATGTCCTAGTTTTATCTTTTTCATTTCTTGGACACTCTTGGAGATTTTGTGTGGAATTTCTTTAGCATTTTGCTTGTTTTGAATGATGTGAATGTCATGGATGAATTTTCCTTCAAATTTATGTAAAATGTTTTCGATGCTACGAATATAGGGGAGACTCTTGCCGCATGAATAGTGACCATAAGGCCCCCATACAGCCGTATGACCTCAAAAATTCAATTTTTCATTTGTTTCTTCTATCTCTAGCAATTTTTTTCATTTATATTGTATCCCTATGAGCTTGAACAAGATTTGTTTTCATTGTAGGGATGCCTAACACTAAAAGACTCGCCTCCAAACGCCCAAGAACCACCGGACCCTCATCTACACCCGATGAGCCCGTCTTCAAGTTGGTCCATCATCGAGAGAGATATGCTAGATTGAAGACAAAACCATTTGGGATATTATGCTACCTTGATTGGGGACTTTGTGGATGAGGTGGGTGTGCTTCAGACAAAGATCACCAAGGTCCAAGCTACACAGGTTGCACAGTATGCAGGGGTAATGGCACTTCTTGACACCATTCTATAGTTATTAGAACGAGATGCGTCCTAACCCTTCGTCCAGAGACAGAGGACACCTCAGGACTCACCAGCATCACCATTGCCATCTCCATTGTCACCGTTCGATTTAGGACCAGCAGCAGCAGTAGGGACAACCACGAATGACACCGACGCTTGAGGCGTCTTTTCTTTTATTTATTTTATTTTCTCGTATTTTACTTTTGCATTATCTTTTGGACTTGTATACTCAAAAAGGATCTTCCTTCTGAGTCTATCTTCTATTTTGTCTCAAGTTCTATTCCATTGCTCTATCTTTTATATACTCGAGTTTATTTAGTTTTTGTTTATTGAGCTTCACTAAATCCCCTTGTGTATGCGAGCAGATGGTATTGTCAGTATGGGAATCGAGAACTAGTCATGGAAACGGTCAAGGTGTTTTACACTTGGCCGTGTGTACTTCACAACCCATAGGAACTTCACTCCCACAATTTAGCTCCATCAAATGCAGCACTAGGAGTCAGGGAAGTATTGTTTCAATTGTCACTCCCACATATTTGCTTTGTTGCTATATTTTCTATTATGCTAGCATGTGTACATTGTGGGCAATGTACATCTTAAGTGTGGGAGGGAGTTCACTTTGCACATGTCCTTTAAATATGTTTTGATTGACATACATGCTCACGTAGCCATTGGCGATCCACCTTAGTTGCAGATGAGTTTGTATTCTTGCGTTAGGAGAATTTTTTTAACATTGAATATTCTCATACTCTAGTTTTTTTCTTGAATTTCTAGGATTTTTTGCCATGTGACACTTGTTGCACCACTAGCTCATAAAACTCTTTTGGACACTAAAGTTTGGTGTTTAAGGGACTAAGTAGTTTTATTTGCGATGTTTTCCATAATTGAAAAAAAAAGGATATATTGTTTAGTTGTGCATTTTGGGTGTAAAGAGCTACCACCTATGAAGTATTTAGCAACTCTCATAAGTCGGATACTAGTTATGTCCTAATGAGAGAAAGAGCTATCTCATGGGATTGAGTAAAAGCTACCGCCTGGTAGAAAGAGCTACCACCTCGAAAGTGTGAAAGCCACCTTAGGGGCCGCTTCGGAAAGGGCTACCTTAGATGATGTGTGAAGCTACTACCATCTTTTTATTTTGTTATGTTTTGTAGTTAAATAAGTCCTTATACTTGGATCATTGAGGAGTATACTTTAGGTTTACTTGAGTGAGTTTGTACACACAAGATTTCGGGTTTGTTGTCGTTTTTGGTCAAAGTTTTTAGCAAGAGCATTGGTTTTCGTATTTAGTGTCAAAATTTCCCTTACTTGTACAATGCTCTCCTTGCATATTTTGGTGAACCTAAGGCCAAACACTTTCAATGTTTCCTTCTTCTATACTTCAATGTTTTATTTTTTGCTCGAGGTCAAGCATAAGCTTAAGTGTGGGGGAGTTTGATAAGTGCTTGTATATTAGTAATACGAAGTATTCTTTTTCTTACGATGAGCATTACTTTTATCAGGTTTTAGCGCTAATACATGTGTATTTATGATGCTTTCGTGCATATAGGTTTGTGAAGCTAAGTATTAAGAAAAGAAGCCCAAGTAGATAGTGAATGCACTATTTGGTGGAATCTTGGAAGGAACAAATGTGAAAACATAAGTTAGGTTCGAAGATACGTAAATGTGTGCCAACCTTCATGCATTCAAGCAATTACAATGAGTTGGAGGGGCATGAAGGCAGTTGCATTTGCGTATCCGGACTTGTACATTGATAGTAACATCTTCACCAATGAGGCTTTTTATTGAAGAAGCGTCGCAATCTACGGCATAGACGTGAGCCCGTTTATGTTGCCCCAATGAAAAGTGTGGAATCGGGAATGATTTGTTAGTCACTGTACCAGGTACTGTAGCAAATCATTATAGAAATGCACTATAGCAGTTACTGTTTATAGCCAGTCGAAAATTAGGATTCCATAGAATCCACATGGGCGTATGGAAATTCCACATGCCCATGTGGATACCCGATTCTAGCCTTATTTAAGCCGCGATTCAGCCCGATTTTGGGGGCAATCTTCATCCTTCTCTCGAACTTTTCTAAATATTTAGGGAGGCCATCAGCTAGGGTTTAGAGAGCCTTTTGGCAAGTCTTTGGAGTGGTCTTACGGATTTGACACCGCACTTCTTTTGGAAGAAGGTTATTAGGGGAGCTTTCGTCGACATTAATCCGGCGAGGTGTGCTCTAGGCCACATAAAGGGACCTTTGGAGAAGAAGAGGCTACTCCACAAGACGATCGGCAAGAATACCAAGGGTTTTCCTATGGATTACTTGTTATTTCATTATTAATTGTATCTTGCTCCATGTGGTTAAGTAGCAATCTTAGTATTTTGATTCCCTACTCCCTGTGGATACGATACCCCACTCACCTATGATTTATTACTTCGACAAACTCGTGTACTTGCGTGTAATACACAAGGGATGCTATCACTCCTCAAAGTGATTGCCTTCACATGTTCCCCCGGATTAGTTTTGGTCCTGCTAGGTAAACTTCCTTGAGGTCTCTCCGATAGAGACTTCACAATTTTCCACACTTAATTCTCTAGATTGTGCAATGAAGCGGTGTGGTTGTGAAGTGTAGCTTCAATCGATTAAAATCATGTATTCGATGATTGCACAAATCTGGTCAAAGCTTTCTCTAGATCGGGTCATCAGGTCTCCAAGCCTAAAAACTCGATTCTCCATGTTTAGGGACTTGTTGTTGTTGGAAACCGGTGGTGCCTTGGCCTTTTTGCTAGCCCTTGGGTACTCCATGAGAAATTAGGGGTGGTTTCTCCACCCTTGGTTGTAGGTGTTGCTATAAGGATTGCCTTATACTCTTACTGAATTTCCCACAAAATCTACTTGTTCAGTTGGGGCTTAAGTAGCAATCGAAATAGGACAATCAGACGGCATATGTGAACCCCCATAACCATCAAAAATTGTGATAGCTGGTACCCTCAGTGAAGTCAATGTATCCAATTTCTTACTCAATGCCTTTACTTGTACTGCCAAAGATGTAACCTCATCAATTTCATGGAGTCCGGCCACTTTTTTCTTTTCTCTTTCAATACATTGGTAGCTATTCATTGCCATTTCTTCTACCAATTGTCAGGCTTCTTCAAGGGTCTTGTTCCCCATTGTACCTCCTGCGGCGGCATCTAGAAGTTATCTTGTACTTGGATTAAACCCATTATAAAAAGTCTAAATGATCATGCACTCAATGAACCCATTTTATGGACACTTCCGCAAGAGGTCCTTCAATCGCTCCCAAGTCTCAAACAAGGATTTCAGTTCCATCTGAACAAATAAAGATATGTCATTGGGCAGCTTCGCTGACTTTCCCGGAGGGAAGTAACTTGTGATTAAGGCTTTGACCATTTTGTTCCATGTTGTCATAGAAGCTCTTGGCAATGAATAGAGCCATTTGATTGGCTCTTCCGTTTTAGAAAAAATTTGAAACCCCTCAATCTTATAGCATCATCCATAACACCGTTGATCTTGACATGTCTAGCTCGACAACACCCCTTTGCGTATGTCCCGAGGGTGCGCAGAGTTTGTCAAAGTAATAAAATCCCGGATGAGTGGGGTATCATATCCACGAGGGAGTCGGGGAATAAAAAAACACTTAAATTGTTTCTATACTAAGTGAAAGATGAATAATGATATGTGTGACAAGATGTGAAATAACAAAAGTAAAAGAACAAGAAAGAGAGCACAAGTAAAGGAGAAGGTAAGGCAATCGATATAAATGGGGTACCCGGATATTGTTCCACCTAAGACAATCTTTTTAAGTGCAAGAACCCTCTATTATACTTTCTAACTGATGCAATAATGAGTTGTGGAGATCCTTAAATATATGGTCCTAAATCTAAGGTCAACCATGCCTAACTCTATACATGTATCGGAGGAGAAACTGAATAACCTCTCAACCTCGCACTCGTATAGAACTGCAATGAGTTCTAGAAATTCGAAATGATAAATCATCTTCCTAGATGTAGGCCTAACCCTTTGGTCCAGGTGGAAGGTCCCTAGCCACAATTAAGCCCTATGAGCTAAAATCACTTCAACGCTTCACTCCGTTACACCCGCAACAAAGCCCCAGCGGGAGGTCATGCTTTAGCCGATTCACTCTACTATGACCGCAAAGAACTTGAGGAAATGGAGGTAGAATAAATCATATATGAGGAAAAAGATGCGCTCGGCTACCTCTCGACTCACCCTCTCCACCCTCTCCAATCTATCTTTGTCTAACTCTCATGGTGTGTCACTCGCTCCCGGAAGGATTACCAATAGAGAACTCTCGGCCCTAGTAGTCACTCTGAGAGTATTCATACAATCAAGCATTCAAGATTGGAACTCAAGTAAAACATCAATTAATTAAAGAGGCATAATAGAGAGAGGTTCAATGAAATGAATACATCCTAGGATTCACAAATACCCAGTACCCACTAAGGGGTTTAGCTCTCCATGGAGCTAATTACAATCAATGAAATCAAATGTAAAAGAAAAGAATCCATAGAAACCCCCCTTGATAGTTGTGCCGATGGTTTTGTGGAGAGTCCTCTACTCGTCCAAGGGTCCCTTTGTCCGGCCTAAGATACATGTCGCCTGATTGGTGCCGAGGAAAGCTCTCCCACTAACCTTCTTCCAAATGGAGCATGATGTTAGAGCTATAGAACCTCTCCAAATCCTAGCCAATACCTCTCAAAACACACTAGCTGCTCTCTCTTAGTTGGGGAAAAAGATGAAAAGAATCCTCAAATCGGGGCTGAAATCGGCCTTAAATAGGGCTAGAATCGAGAATCACACGCCCATATGGGCACTTACGTAGATTTTTACATGGTGCGTGTGGAATTTCTACACGCCGATGTGGATTCACTGTTTTCATCCTTCTTACGATCGACTATGTTTCTCTGCGGTGTCCTCTGTGCAGATCGGATCTCGAAATACTCCCAAATCCATGCTTTCATCAAGGTAACATAAACGGGCACACATTTACGTCATAGATCGCTTTGCTTCTTCAATAATAGACATGTTGGTGGAGATCTTGCTATACATACACAATCCGAAATGCTTGAATGTGACTGCCCTTGTGCCCCTCCAAATCATTGTGCGAACTTGAATACGAGGAGGTTGGAGCACATTCCCGCATTTCAAACCCAACTTATGTCTTCGCGTTTCAACCTTCTCAAGATTTCCTCCGAATGGTGCATTTACGATCCACATTGGCTTCTATCTCTAATATTCGAGCCTCATAATCCTATACGCATGAGTAACATAAATCACATATATTAGTGCTAAAACACGATAAAAGTAATTCTCATTATAAGGAAGAACACTTTTGCATTCTTATCGCACAAGAACTTATCAACAACCCTCAAGAAGTTTTTAATGTGATTGTTTGGATCCTCATAAGCCAAACTATTGAACTGCGCTAATGGCTGTATCATTTGGATGAATACTGGCTTTAGTTCAAAATTTGGACCTGTAATTAGTAGCCGCATGATACTCGACTGCGTGCCCATAGCGAGGGTCGGCATGAGTCAGAAAGTGTTCTCTATTGTTCATTCTGCTCTGTCATATTTTCTAACCCTTCACCTTCTACTTCCGCTAGATTTGACGGTTCTTGCACAGGTTCTTTATGCATTCTCACTGAGTGTATGTTCAAGTTTCGAGGATCTCCTTCAATAATTGTCGAAGGGTTTCCTCGGGTCATAGCTTGGAGCTGCACCAAAAGAAAGAAAAACAAATCAGAAAGATGATAGAATAAGAAAAGGTGAAACAGAATGAATGATAAATAGCTAAAATATCAAAGTATAAAGTATTTCCAAAATGGCTATTCCTCGGTAATGGCGCCAATACCTTGACAACCCCTTTGCATGTGACCCACAGTGCTGCGGGTTTGCCCGAGTAATAAATCCCATGTGAGTGGGGAGTATCGTATCCACCAGGGAATGAGGAATAGAAACACCAAGATTGCTACTTAACTAGTAGAAATGAAATAATGATGGTGTGGATAAAGATCAATGCAAGCGAACTAAAAGAAAATAAAAAGAGAGGCACAATAAAAATGAAAAGGAAAGGTAATTGATAAAGTGGAATTTTACTCAAAATATTTTTCCTCCTAGGATTATTGCTTCAAGTGCAAAACCAACTACCGTGTCGAATGCCATAGAAACACTCCAAAATCCTAGCGAAAACCTTTCCAAGCCTTAGCCACACTCTCCTAAAGATCAAAAAGAATCACAAAAACAATCCTTTGAAGCGTATTTAAAAAGGCGAATAGGAGTTTCAAATGCCCCTACAGTGGAAATTCCACACTAGCGTGTTAATTTCCAAGCTCTTCATTTTTGCATTCTATAAGCATGATAGCGCTACAATAAGTACTATGAGTGAGTTACTACACTGCTGCTACTCTGATTAGCTCACGAAATCATCTTCTTCCATTTGAGTCCACATGAGTTTGGGCACACATCTGTCACGATGAATCATGTTGCATCTTCACTTTCAAACACATTGACGAAGCTCTTGAAACTACTACACAAGTTGAAGCATGTGTGTATGACTGCCTTAGTGCCCTTCCCAATTTGTGGGTTCACACTTTTACAAGGTTGGCACCATGCATATGATCACAACTTGTGCCTTTTGGTCCTTGTTCGATGCAAGAGAATACTCAAAAGATCACGTTCATGATCTATTTTTGCTTTTCTTTTCTTGACAACATGTCACTCCTGATCCCCAAATGCACAAAGAACACGATACGTAAATACATAAGAAAGAAGCGTAGAAAAGCGCGAGTAAAGAGTGATGCTCGATGTGAAAGAAAGTATACGTAATAATATACCCATACGAGCATTTATCAATTGCTCAAAAGTCCTACCATTTTTAAAAGCACTCTCTCTGGTTATAAATATCATGGCCGGTTCACGGATGTGTGAGAGGATACGCGTTGACCTCGGGATTTCTACCGAAAAATTCCATGAAGTGCTATGAGTGAATGCTATAGTAAAATGCTTATTTGAAGCATTGAGATTGAACTTCTCTGATCTGCGCATTCTTTCAAATGGTTCCATATGGGTATCTTTACGTTAGAAAACATCAAGCAATGCCAAAAGACTTTGAAAGCTGACTACTAACAACTGCGTGATACGATGCATGTTACGTGTTGCTACGGTGCTGCTCTAAAACATCATTTTTGGTCTAGCGATTTTCTTTCTTATTTGTGTTGGCATCGAGCTCACTTGGGCATCCTTGAGGTGTAACATGGGCCAAAACCAATTAAAGCCACCAAAAACAGCTTACAATTCATCCAAATCCAATACATAAAGCCCAAATTAATATATATAACCATGCTAGAATACACACATATCGCGTTATCAAGGAGATAAGATTAGAAGGAGTTTTCTTCTTCTATACATTTTCATTCCTTGGTGTGTGTATGCATTCATCTCATGAGGTACTAACTCAGTGGTGGTTGGACTTGGATGGTTCACAGGATTTCTATATTTGTATGATTTTACTTTTCTTATCCTCATTTAGAGTTGTTTGTTGAGGTTTACGTCTACCTTGTGTTTCTAATAAGCTAATCCGCATCGGGTGAGGAGCTCAGTGTTGTGTTTGAGTTTACTACGGTGTTCGAAAAAGATCACCGCTGGGATTAAATCTATTCGGGGTTGAAGAAGGTTGAGGAGCGCAGCCATTGAGGGTGGCGAAGTGTCCCTCGTACAATTTGGTTTCCCCTGCTCGATATTCCACTGAAGCTCTTTACAATCTCGCTCTCATATGGTGTAGGGAGCATGGGCGGGAGCTCTTCGTTGGGACCTTGTTGGGATTGAGGGATGCGATACGCACATGTGTTTTAGATTTCCTCTCGTTTCAATCGACTGAGTAATATGTTGTTTCTTCTTGGCGAGTTCTTTCCACTTTTCTTCTAAGTGTGTGTTCGAGCTTAGGGTCTCCTTTAATCGATATTGATGGATTCCTCGAGGTCGTAACTTGGAGCTGCGCCCAGCGAAAGAAAATCGAGCGATGATAGAATAAGAAGATGTGGAAATAGAATGTGTGGTGAAATAATAGCTAAGAAAACAAAGTGCAAAGTTTCTCCTAAGCGCTGGCTCCCGACGGTGCGAAAAACTTGACAAGAACTGCACGTATATCGCAGCAGTGCGGGTTTAGCCAGTAATAATCGGGTGGCGGGTATTGAGCTCACGAGGAGTAGAGGAATAAAAATACTTAGTCGATTCTTAGCTATGTAAAAAGATCAATGATAATAGTCTGACTTTAATGAATTCAATCCTCAACGATAAAAAGCAACAAGTAAAGAGCAAAAGTTAAGAAGAGTGTAAGGTGATCGATAAGAGATGTGCACGGATAATGCTCGCTAAGGATAATTGTTTCAAGTGCAAGAACCCTCTATTATGCTTCTAATCAAAAGCGTGGTGAGTCATGGAAATCCTTAATTACATGGTCCCAAATCTAGCGTCAACTATATGCCCCAACTACTATACGTGTCCGCGAGAGAAATCGAACAATCTCAACACCTCGCACTTTCGCATGGGGTTGCGATGAGCTTGACAAAGATCCCTTGCTTATATCCCATGGTCGCAACGGCGGGCTTGTCGAAGTAATAATCGGGTGAGCGGTGGGGTCCTGAGGGAGTAGGGAGTAAAGACCATTCGCTCTATTATGGCGCAAAGAACTCCAATGAGCGGTAGAATCTATCCTTGGGAGGAGGGAAGAGGCGCTCTGTACCTCTGCGACTCGTCTCTCACCCTACTCAGCCTAGCTTTGTCTAACGCATCTCGTGTGTCACTATCGCTCGCAAAGACACACCAGCAAGAACTCTCAACCTAGTGATTCACTCTGGGGAAATGTTCGCTCTGATCAAGCATTCGAGGTTGGAACTTCATAATAAACATAGAAT
>NW_024087018.1:0-42541 GCF_009730915.1 Dioscorea cayenensis subsp. rotundata | reverse complement strand
TGCAAATATACGCTTTTATGGCGATATTTGCAAAAATTTATCTCATCTATGACATGTCAGAAACGGAGGATCGAATATAGCATCATCAGAAGCAAAATAAATAAAAATAATGCTGAAAAAAAAAGACACAAAGATATTATATGGAAAAACCCCTAAATAATTAGGGTAAAAACTACGGGCAAGGATAGAAGAATTTATTAATGCGAAATTTCGTGGAGTTACAAACTCTTTCTAATAACAAGGAGAAAAACTAGTACCCTCTCTCACTCTCTCTCTAATTCACTCACTTTTTTGAAAAAGCTGGATAAAACCACACTGCATTGATAGAGAAAACCAAAAAGAGTACAACAACCCTTCCACTAGATGTGGAAATAAAAAGATAAAAGAAAAGAGGAACAACAGGTCTCCTCCTAACCCAAGTCACATACAACGACTACTCCCGACTAACATCCTGGGCCACCCCCTATCGCGGAGATCCTCCTCCACCTCCTCAAGGCGAGGGCCAAAGAACTCTAAGTCGCTACCGATATAGGAAAATAGAATCATCTAGCTTCACCTCGCACTCCGTCGAGTCGCAGAGAACCAAGATAAAAATCATACGATCGACTTTCACTATAACAGAGCGTGGGTTCACACATTTATCAGAGAATATATAATCATTTCTGGTAAGCCAAATAGACCACACAAAAGCTTTAACTGCCCCATCCCCAACCACCCGAACCGCTGGGTGTAAAGCAGACATGCAGGAGCCCCACAAAAGAGACATAGAGGGGGAAGCGCCAGTAACTGAAGAGTCCTTTTGAGGTGCTTCCACACCTCCCGTGAGAGCCGACATCAAAGGAAGAGATGATCTACTGACTCAACAACAGAGTGACATAGAACGCAATTGTTTGTCAAGAGCCTATTACAACGACGCTTAGCCAGATTTTCCAGGGAAATAATCTTATTCTTCCAAGCTAACCAGTTAAAAATGTTGACCTTCCTCGGGCAAGGACCTTTCCAAAAGGAGTTAGCAAGCGGACAACGTAAGCCTCCCTCATTCAGAAGATAATAAAAGGATTTAACAGAAAAAAACTCTGTTCGCAGTCAAACTCCAAGCCTTTAAGTCCTTATCGCTACCATCAGCCAAACACAGCCTATCCAGGAGCTGCACAGATAGCGGTTCGTTCGCGAACGACGGTCTCATAAGTAAAGACGCCAACTCTCTGACAATCCCATTAGGATTACGAGACATTTAAAAAGCTTCTAGCCAGATATACATAGGCGCGAGACCGTTGAACCATCTATCCATCCAAAAAAGAGATTCAAATCTCAGCTCGACTTGAATGAGACACATCCTCTAAAAACGGGAGACAATAGGGAGACCCCTGCATCGTAGAAAAGAGACTCTACCTTTTCTAGGCCGAAACAAATCCCAGCTTGGTATCGCTGTAATCAATCTCAAAAATCTTTACCCCTCCCCAACTCGAATCAGAGAGAAGTTTCCATCTCCATTTCCCCAGCAATGCAGATTGAAAGAAGATAAGTCCATTATGCCCCAACCACCTTGCTCCTTCGAATGACATATGTTATTCCAAACCACTAGTCTACAACCAGGGTGCTCAATATCAGGTCCACTCCATAAAAAAATCTCTTTGAATCCGATCAATATCTTTGATAACCCACGCTGGGAGCTGGTACAACGACATCCAGTACGTCGGGATAGCCGATAACACTGAGTTGAGTAAGGTGAGCCGACCTCCAATAGAGAGGTAAGACAATTTTTAGGAAGATAGGTGCCCTCTGACTTTTGCGATCAAACTCTACTAGTCCTGTTTACGAGGCCGCCTGCCCGAAACAGAATACTCAAGTAAGTAACCGGGAGAAGGCCAACCTCACAATTAAAAGTTTTTGTCGTACAGTCGAAAGTTTGCTCAAATTGGTAGTGTAAAGGCAAGTTTTGGAGAAATTTGTTTCCAAACCGTAAAAGCCCTTCAAGACCAATAGATCACTTAATCACCCAAGGTCTTCACATTTCCACCTACCGTCCGTAACCAAAGAAGTCATCCGTGATAGTGCAAATTACAAATACTACCAAACTCCCCCAACGACACCTCAATCAAGACATGAGAATTTAGCGCATTGTCAAACATAGCACACAGCACATCCGATACCAACACCAAGAGCAGCAAGCATAAAGGGTCACCTCCCCGGGCGAATCCTTTTGATATCGAACATAACCATTAGGAGACCCATCGATTAGGATAGAAGCTGACCTAATTGAGAAGCGTAGAGAATCCACCCCTAAAACATTTGGATCTCGAACCCCCCAACCTCCAAAGAGCTCCAACAAGAAGTCCCAATTAATCGAAAGTCAAAAAGCCTTAGTGAAATCCACTTTGAGGATGTGGCTAGACAGTCTTCTTTTGTGGATACTGAAGATAGCCTCCTTCGCCGCCGCGATATTGTCCAGAATACACCTCCCCTTAAGAAAAACAGATTGTGCATGGTCAACCAAAGAGTCCATAACCGTGCTGAGCCTCGAAGCCAAAATCTTGGAGATGATTTTCAGGGAAGAATTAATTAAACTAGTGGGTTTATAATCCCCCGAGGATGTCGGACTCGAAACCTTAGGGGATGAGGGTAATACATGCCCAATTAATGCTTTCTAAATTTGCCTTCCCAAAATAGAAATCCTCGTGATAATTGCATAACCTCCTTTTTACTATCTCCCAAAGAAGTTTTAAAGAAGTTGAATAGGAAATCCATCCGCCTGTGTGCTTTGTCACTCCCCCATCTCAAAAACCGCCTTTTTGACTTCTTCCGTAGTGAAAGTGGCTCTCCAAAAAGATAAATCTATCGAAGCTTTTGTTCTTCAAAAAGATTATGTAGGTCCACCTTGAAACGTAAAAAGATCGCTTTTTGGCCAAAAAAAGAGCCCTAAACCGATTTTCAAAGACTTTACTAATGTCTCTAGCAATTTTAAAAGAGTCTTTACCACTCTCACCTTTCTCTCTAATGAGTTATGTATATAATGAGAGCTTCATCCCCTATTTATAGAGAGGAATGGTGTGCTAAATTAGCCCACAAAAATCTCAAAAACAATGGCTTTCAAGCCAATGAATTAAGCATATAAGTTGGTGAAGTAATGGTTTTGGTGAGCCATTAGTTTGGGCTATTGGTTTGTTTGGTGAGCTAAATTAGCCCACAAAATCTCAAAACATGACATATGCGTGGCATTTATTTCTCATAAAGAGAAAACAAATAATAATAATAATAATAATAATAATAATAATAAAATTTTTCGGGGTATATGTGAAAATAATCTCAAATAATAACAAGCTTTTACAAGGGTGTTCTTGCAAAAACAACCCCATCTTCTAAGTAATATCTTTTATACTGTTGCTCTTTTGGGTTTTTTTTCAGTCCAAAGCGACCTAATCTTTTTAGGCCTTGTCCTGCTCTTCCCTTCAATTAATTGATTTCCGGAGTTATAAACCCTAGATCTGGGGATAATCGATCAGCAAGCGAAGCCCATCGTGTTGCCATCTTCAATCGAATCCAAAGAACGGTATTTCTCTTCTCCTATTTCATAAATTTCTGTATTCAATCAATGAAATAAATCGGGTTTGTGAATTCCTCTAATTAGGGTTGTTTTTATGCTGCTTGGTTATTATTATTATTATTATTATTTTTTTTTTGAAAATAATGATTTGTATGTTTGTAGATTTTGGATGTCGATTTCTTGCTATATGGTAAAGTATTGATATCAATTGGGAATCTTATAATTTGTTTGTGATCTTTTGTAAACAAAAACAAATTGGAGTTAAAGAGTGGATTTTGATGTATTTATCTTATGGTTTTTGTGATTTTTCTTACTGGTTATAAATTCAATGCTTGGATCTTTGGAACTTTTATATTATCCCTTTAAGCGAATATTTTTAATGTTATTGTAAATATATAATCTAGCAAAGATACATCTGTTCAGGATCCTATAAAAACATTGTTGAGTGTGAACTTGAGATTAGTTTGCCTCCCTAGTTATAATTTTTGGATTGAAAGCCATCAAGTTTATACATTTGTGTTGGGTTTGAGAAGCAGAAATTTTGGTTGCCTAATTCATGTATTTAAGTATTATAATCTGAAATTAATCTTGTGAACTTGTGAGAGAGGTTTTTATTCTTATGATAGGTTTTACTCTCTAAATTATTTAACATATTGTATGCGTATGGATATATTACATGTGCTTGTTTCGATCCCACAAGTTTAGAAGTTCATTTTACCTTTTAGCTACATTTGCCACTACAGAGTGTGATCAGATTATGAATTTTTGGTACCAGGTGATGGCTCAAAAAATTGGTGTTTTGTTTCTGTTTATATTGGCTGTCAGCTACTTTGATGTTGATGCAAGGGGTTTATTGGCCTCTGATATTACAGGTGAATTCCCACTTCTTCTTAATCTGTTTTTTATCCTTATCTGAATAGTCATTGTTGAAACCTGTATGATGAGTGCAATTCCTTCTTGGTAATGATTGTCAATTACTTTGCCATCATGCATTCCTAAAAGAGAGAGAAAGAAGTAAATATATAGGTAGTTGAGTGTTTGTCCTTGTTAAGTTTTTAAATCCCTCTTGCTATCGGGGAGAACTTCAAGTCTTTCCTTATTAAAATGAGGACCAATAAATTTCCTTTACCTTAGTTCTAATCCAAAATGGACAGCATTACTTTGTCTGAATAACCTAAGCAAATTATTAGCTTTTAAATCTGTTCAGTTATCAGCTAAATCAAAACTATGTTTGAAGATCTGAAGTGTACTACTGTTATAGTCTGAGAATTCAATCCTATCCAAGGATTTTGAGTTTGATGTCAAGCTTTTTATGTCTGATGGCAATGTCATTAATTGTCAAGGCATTCAATTTATCTGGCATTAGCCTTTGCAGTCTTGTACCATAAAAAGTCCGGCTAGCTTATTATGAATGAATTCCTTTGTTACAAGAGAAGAGAATGACAATTAGTATATTTCACATTGATGAATTAGAACCAAACATATATAGGTGGTATTTAGCTCTAAATTTGGTAGCTCTAAAATTGAAAGATTACAAAGAATAATATCTCTAAGATTATGCCTAAAAATCAGCTATTGATAGCTATTTACAAGACTCCCCCTCAAGTTGGAGCATAGATATCAATCATACCCAACTTGTTACAGATATAGTCTATCCAAACCCCAATATGAGCCTTGGAGAAGATATCTCCAAGTTGTTCTCCAATCTTTACATAGTTTGCAGAAATCAAATTATGGTGAATCTTTTCATGAACAAAGTGACAATCAATCTCAATGTGTTTAATGGATTTATGAAACATAGGATTAGAGGTAATATGGAGAGTAGTTTGATTATCACACCATAGTACAGATGGAACTGATGTTTTAAGTCCCATTTCTTGTAATAAATGATATAATGACATAACTTCACATACAAATTTTGCCATAGCTCTATATCCAAACTATGCACTGGAGAGAGACACCACATTTATTTCTTGCTTTTCCAGGATACCAAGGTTCCCCCAACAAACACACAATACCCTATAGTGGAACTGCCACTATCTTTTGAACCCACCCAACCTGCGTTAGAAAAACACTCAATGTCACCATGTCCATGATTGTTGTATTGTATGCCACGTCTAGGAGCCCCTTTCAAGTAACACAAAATTTGCTCTAGTGTTGCCTAATGATGAACTATTAGAGAAGACATAAATTGACTCATTACACTAAAAGAGAAGGCAAGATCTAGACAAGTCACTGTAAGATAGTTTAATTTCCCAACCAACCTTCTATGCTTCTCTGCATCTTTAGATAAATCACCATCCTTTGTCAGTTGATAATTAGGAGGCATTGGAATGATGCATGGTTTGGCTCCCAACTTTCTTGTGTCATTCAATAAATCCAAAACATACTTTCTTTGGGATAAGAAAGTACCTTTCTTACTTTGCATTACTTCAACCCCCAAGAAATATTTTAATGCTCCTAGATCTTTGGTGTGGAATTAATTGAGTGTGAAGAAAGGATTTTAAAGTTGAAATTCCCATGGAATCACTCCCAATAATGACTATATCATCAACATAAACAACAAGAAGAATGATACTCGAGTCGATGAATAAAAACCGAAAGTGATCTCGACTTAGTCTTTGTCATTCCAAAACTTTCAAGAGCTTTGACTAAATTTCCCAAACCAAGCACGTGGCTTTGTTTCAATCATACAAAGATTTACGAAGATGACTCACCCTGCCAAACTCCCCTTGAGCAACAAAACCAAGTGGTTGCTCCATATACACTTCTTCATGGAGGTCACTATATAAGAAGGCGTTTTTGATGTCTAACTGATGTAGAGGCCAATCATATATTTATGGCAGAGAAATAAACAAGCGAACAAAAGTTAACTTGGTCACAGGAGAAAAAGTATCCAACTAACCCGCACCATAAATTTGAGTATATCCTTTAGCCACAAGATGAGCCTTGAGGAGTATTACAGAACCATCAGGATTTACTTTAATAGTGAACACCCATTTATATCCGATAGCCTTTTTCCCTGTAGGAAAATCTACTAAATTCCAAGTATGATTATCATCTAAAGCATTCATCTTTTCTATCATAGCAGTATGCCAACGAGGGTGGGACAAGACTTCAAAGATAGTTTTGGGAATAGGAGTAGAATCAAGAGATGAAACGAAAGAACATGAAGACAAAAACAATTTATTATAAGAAACAAAAGATGAAATGGGATGAGTGCACTATCTTTTACCTTTATGAACTGCAATAGGAAGATCAATATCACTGATCGTAGGGTCTAATGGCGTTGAAGTTATTTGCGTAAGACATTGAGGAGGCCTTTCTCGTCTATAATAAACCTACCAAATAGGGGGGTTTTGGTGAAGGTGGAGGAAGGTCACTTATTCAAGATGTGACAGTATAAATGAGCAAGTCATCATCCTTCACAGGACCAGAAGACATGGAAGTCAAGGAGAAGAATGGAATATGTTCTTGAAAAGTAACTTCAACTGACACAAGGTACAAATTAAGGGTAGAAGAATAACAATGATAACCTTTTTGTAATCGAGAATATTCAAGAAAAACACATTTCAATGATTTTGGGTCCAATTTAGTGAGATGAGGTCGAACATCATGCACACAAGTACTACCAAAAACTTGAGGTTCAACTGGAAAAATAAATTTAGTGGGAAATAAGATATGATCAGGACTCTCACCATTAAGAACAGTGGAAGGCATGCGATTAATCAAGAAATAGGCTGTGGAAATAGCATCTGCTCAAAACAGTTTAGGTACTTGCATTTAGAAGAGGAGTGCTCTTGCAATTTTAAGGAGATGCTTATTTTTCTGTTCAGCTACTCCATTCTAAGATGGGGTATCAACACAGGATGATTGGTGAAGAATGGCATTCTGGACCATGTAAGTCTAAAAAGAATATGAAAAATATTCTTTTGCATTATCACTTCTCAAGGTTTAGACTAAAATATTGAATTATATTTTTATTTCCACACAAAAGTCACTAAAATGAGTAAATAGATTGGAATGATTTTTCATAATAAAAAGGTAAGTAACTCAAGAAAAGTCATCAGCAAAAGTAACAAAATATTTAAAACCAGGCCTGGACTAAATAGGACATGGACGCAAAACATTTAAATGAACCAACCCAAAAGGAGAATTGGCTCTTTTATTGACTCAAGGAAGAGAACTCAAACAATGATGTTTAGTAAAATGACACGACTCACAGTCTAAAGAAGACAAAGCATGAAACTGAGGACATAATTTCTTTGACAGTGGAAAGGATGGATGACCAAAACAACAATGTGCTTTAAAAGGAGTAAGGACACTACAACAAGCAATACATCTCCGCAGTTTTGTAACTAGAATGTAGAGGCCTCCAGATTCATGTCCCTTACCAATAATCTTCTTCATCAAAAGATCCTGAATGGTGCAGTAATCAAGAAAGAATGAGAAAAAACAGTTCAAGGCACTGGTAATTTTACTAATAGATATGAGATTAAAAGAAAATTTAGGTAGATTAAGAATAGATGACAATGATAATGAAGGGTCTAGATCAATAGTGGAAGTACCAAGAACACAAGAACTAGATCCATCTTCTGAAGTGATATTAGATGGAGACATGTGGTTCAAATTTGGATAGGAGAGTAGGATTACCTGTTATATGATTTTTGGCACCAATGTCAATGACCCATTTGGTCAAAGAAGAGACAAGACATGTACTTGGATTACCTGACTCAGTAATTATAGAGATAGATTGAGATAAAGACTTTAAATTCTCTTGATACTAAAGGAATTTTGCATATTCACCTGCAGAGATTGCACATGTACTGTAAAAGTAACCTGAAATGGTATTAGTGGCTGCAACATGAGATGAGCGAAATTTCTGATTCTATGACTTCTGTTATAATTTTCTACAATGTTACTTTATATGTCATGTCTCATGACAGTAATAACAAACAATTCCCCCTGAGTCCAGATTCCTATCTTGAATGCTTCCACTTCAGTTATTGTTCTTGGCATAAGCTTGTCATGTTTTTGATCCACGACTAACAAGTACATTATTAGTTTGAAAGACAGTAGATGGATTACTATCAACCCTCAGTATCCTAATAAAAACATCATGTAAGGAGGGAATTTCGGCACTAAATAAAATTTTGAACTTAGCAAACTCAAATTCAGAGTTAAGTCCAGCTAAAAAACTCATGATATCCATCTTTTCCCGTTAAGCCTACTGAACTTTCATAGTGGGGTTAAAGGACAAGAAGACATTTAGTACCTCATAGGATTTCTTAGAGTGCATGAAATATACCATTAATGATTTCTCTTGTTTTATAGCCCGATAAAATTCTTTACAAACATCATATATGCGTGAGATATTTCCTTTACCCAAATACAAAAACTCTAAATGCTCCATTAAAGACTTAACAGATTCACAATGACTAATAAGTGAAAATACCTCACTTTCAATGGAGTTTCTAATTTGCAAAATCAACTGAGCATCATCCCGCAACCAAACTATCTTTTTGTCATCATCAATTGATGGATCTTTCATTAAATGGTCATCCTTGGAGATACTCCTTAAATAAATTTTGATGGCACTGTTTCACTCCAAATAATTAGACCCATTTAACTTTTGATCTGTAAATCTGGACAACACAAGGATAACATCTGTTACCACCACACTCTTTGACTCTTAACCCATATTGGTACAACAAAAACCCAGTAAATCAGCCCCACCCAATACAAACGTGACACTAGCAACCACTAAAAATGATCTTCACAGCAAGCAAGCCCAAGAATGCCGCTCAGCAAGCAACTCCTTCAAAATTGAGAAAAAAGATCAGAAAGGATCCAGAACAGAGAAGGAGAAGCCAGGATGCCGACTGTTGCCGAAAGTTGACACACACGCAGATGAGGACCAGTTACCAGAAACCCAGACCAAAAACAGAAACAAGAACCCTAATGCTCTGGTACCATGTTAAAAGAGAAGAGAATGGAAATCTGCATATTCAATTTCTTTGATAAACTCGAACCAAACATATATATAGGTGGTATTTAGCTCTAAATTTGGAAAGATTACAAAGAATAATATCACTAAGATTATGCCTACAAATCAGCTATTAATATCTCTAAGATTATGCCTAATAATAAGTTATTTACTGCTATTTACAATAGTAGATATCTTATTTTTAATTTTTTATGACAGAATGTTACAATTGCTTGGCAATCAATTTAAAGTGTAAATTTATTGGAAGAAATAACAAATAGTTTAAACTTTTCTAGAGTTTTAATAGTTACTAGTATTTCTGCATCAGTACTAGAAACATTTATATTAAATGTAACACTATCATATCTACTATTTTTTTGTTCTTTAATTGGGTTTTCTTCACTTGATCTAAATTTTAATACTACACCCCATCCACCTATTCATCCATCTAATGTTATAACTAAATATGCATTTGCTGGTGGCAACTCGAATGGTTTTATTTTTCTAACCACATCTTTAATTTTTTGAACTAATTTAGTATCTTCATTATTAAACATATGTTCCCAGATTTGTTTTGTTTTATTATATAAATGTCTTGATAATTGACTTAGGTTTAGTATAAAATTTCTAGCTTAATTTAATTTTCCTAGGAAGGATTGTATCTGCATAAGTCCTTTTAACTTATCCAGTATATCTAATATACTTGTTGCAATATGTTTTGGTAGTTCTATTTGCCCTTGATCAATAGTTACTCCTAAGATTTCTAATTTTTTTACATCCTATTTTCATTTTTTTTACTAGACAAAGCTAGTCCATGTTGCTAACATTTACTAAAGAAAATTAGTAAATGTTCAACATGTTCTTTAAGACTACTAAATATGAGGATGGCATCTATATATAAGTAACTTTAAATTCATCATTTCTAAAAATATTATGCAATTTTCTCTGAAGTATGCCGATTATGAGTTATAAAGGTTGTCAATTTTCTACTTTCTTATGCCATTATTACTTGCAAAAATCCACTTTTTAAATCAAATTTACTGTAAATATAATTATTCTAAATTGTATTTATTAAAGCTTCTTTACTGGAAAGAGGATATTTAACTTCTTAAGTATTATCATTTAATCTTTTGAAAGTAAAGGTCATTCTACATTTTCCTCTTACTATTTCACTGTGTTTGTTTACAATAAAAGCTCTGGGCCTATTGGGGTTTTGTGTTTCTATTATTATCCTTAATTTTTTTTAGTTATTTAACATGATTTTCAAAATATATTTGTTTTTATGGAGTAGCTTTAATAACATGACATGTTATTTTGTAGATTTGGATTTAATATTTTTAGAGGATTTTCACCTATGGTTCATATAATTATTTTTAAAATTATTATTACTAACAAAAGGGTATGTAATACAAAATATTTGTGCCTATTATTATTTCATCAATTCTAGATATGCAAATTATCCTAGATTTCTTTCACCTTTTCAAGGTCAACGATATCATTTGAGTTCTTTGCTAATAAACATCGACCAACAACACATGAAGAATTTTTTAATATGAAATATGCTAGTACTAGAAATGTGATTGAGTGGACATTTAGACTCTTAAAAATTCATTGGAAAATTCTAGCTAGTCCAAGTTTTAACAATATAAGTACCCAATGGCGTATTATCAATGAATGTTGCTTGCAACATAATTTCATTAGAAGGGAAATGATTAAAGACCCTGCAGAAGATGAATTGGGCACTCTATCTTTGGAGAAAAACATACAAGAAGACGTTGATAATATTACAACCATTGAACCAACAGATGAGTGGGCTTAATTTAGGCCTCAAATGGCTGTGGACATGTTTACCACATGGCCGGCAAACTGACCATCTCATTGGTTATCTATGTACTATGAATGCTTCTATGTATTACTATTTTCTTTTGTTGAATGTTATCTTTTTGTAATCGTGCATTTTAGTTTTATGTGTGCAAATATATTTGAAATATACACTTCATATTCATATCTCCTAGTTCTTCTGTGAGCAAAAACAATATTTGAGACTCTTGATATTTTAACACTTGGCAAGTATTTTATTGCTTTATTATTATTTTTTTTGGCATAGTATGGACTCAGATTCACAACAAAGGAGTAGGGGACAAAATAAACATTATTGGATTGAAGAATAAGATAAGGCTCTGATTGATGCATTAGTTGAGCTTTCTGCGAGACCCGTTTGGAGGGCTGAAAATGGGTTTCGAGATGGAGACCTTCTTCAATTAGAAAGAATGATAAAGAAAAATATTCTGCAAACCATGTTAAAAAATGTGCCAACTATCGAATCTCGTGTAAAATTTTTGAATACTTAGACCACCACAATTGTTGATATTATACGTGTAAGTAGTTTTTATTAGAACTATGAGCATAGCACAATTGTGTGTGAGAAAAGCTTATATGATGAGTTTGTCAAAGTATTGATACATTTTGTTAATTTTCTAATGAATTATACATGTGATACATATCATTAATTTTCTTTCCTAATCAATATAGGCTTGTAAAGAAGTAGCTGATCTATATGGAAAATCTTTTCTATTTTTTAATGATCTCGCCCTAGTTTTTACTGAAGATAGGGTCTATGAAAATCCAAGGGGTGATATCAGTGATGGTGCAATAAAATATGAACATGATGATGCCATTCTTTTAGAGGAGGATGCAAGCTTTTCTCAAGTGCCAGTTTATGATTTCTTTACACCTAGGCAAGAACCTACTGAAATTCCATTGTCATTGCCTATGGCATCAAATAGTAACTCATCAAATACATCGACATGATGAAAGAGAAATGGACTTGCTATAGTGTCAACTATGGAGAAAATATCTGAAAAATTTTTGCAACTTCATAGAGATAGTTGACTCAAAATTTAAAACTTTGGCTGAAGCAGCAACATGTAATGCCCAATCTACAGCTCAATGTGCTGAATTTGCTAGTTGTAGCTTTGAAATTGCAGCTCTTAAAGAAGCAGCTAGAATAGAAATTGAAGAAAAAGAAATTAATAACTTAAGTTCGTTTTAATATTGATGGACTTAATGATGATGAAGCACTAATCATGTTACAGGCCTTGGCAAAGGATGAGGATTAACTCCAAGATTTTAAGCTAGAATGCCGTATCGCCCACCCAATGTGTAAATCAACTCGATAAGAAATTTTTATTGCCCATCACAAGTTTTTTCATTAACTTTATGAGTTTATCTTTGTTTCCAAAAGCCTATGTTATCATCTTTGTATATTTTTAATCTAAATTCTATAGTCATTTATTTAGTTTTACATTTAACATGATGATGAAGCTTTGGAAGAATAAGCTCATCTTAGACTTTTGAAATGTGGAAAAAAAAAAACACTTGCATCATGGGTGCAAAGTTAATTATGATGTTCAAGTGAGAATCCATTTTAAAAAAAATGCATCTTTTGCCAAAGAAGTGGAAAAAGATTTAATCTTTTATTTATTTTTCAATTTGGAAGATGATTTCTTTGTGATATGCTATTGTAGTGGTATTTAATTTTATTATTTATCATGACTAGGAAGTTCCATATTTGAGATTCTTCAATATTGTGCATGTTTCCTTATTGATTTTCTTTTTGATTTATTGGTTGTAGAGTAAAGAAGAGCAAATGGCAATTGGTGGCATCTCAATGAACTTATAGTGCACCCAAGAAAGTTCTCAATCATAAGCCTCTCGATGAAGTTATAGTGCATCTAAGGAACATCTCAATCGTAAGCCTTTCAATGAAGTAGTAGTGCATGAAAGAACACTTCTTGTTATTTTGATCTGTACTTTTTCAAACTTTAGTTGATGCTATTCTTGATTAGTATTTTGTGTTTGTGTGTGTGGAATAAGTAGTAGCGCAAGCAAGAATATAACTTGTTTGTCGGAAGTAGTAGTACATTCAAGAACACTTACTATTATTTTAATTTGTTCTTTTGAAAATTGTGGTTAATTTTATGCATGACCCATACTTTGTGTTTGTGTGTATGCAACCAATTGTGTTGTGGAACAAATGATTATTTTATTTTGTGTTTCATTATTTTTTCCTGTATTTTTGTGTTAAAAATTGGAAGGATTAAAATTTGGTGGATTCTATTCATGATTGCTACTCAATTTTGTTTGCCTTGGAGTTATTGTTTTCAACTGTGGTCGTTTATCATTGGTATATTGAGATATTTAGTATATCATAATAAAAGGGACTAATAGTATTGGGACTAATCCCATTAGCATTATTTCATATTTATAATGATTAGAATTAATTTAAATATTTAACTATAATAATTAATTTTGTTACAACAAGATTTGAAAGATTTTATGACAAAAAGTAAGTATAAGTAAAATGTATAAATTTTGTGCAAGTAAATATTGTATTTAATTTAATATTTAGTTGTAATAATTAGATTGTATAATGGTTAAAGTTATATACTTAATTTACATATTTAATTATAGTAATTGAAATGCGGAATTGTTTATATTTAAAATCTTAAATTTAAATAGTTTATTATAAGAATTGAGATGTGGAATGAGATGTCAAAAATTTATAAATAATTCTATTTATTTTATAAATAATAATATTAACCAAATGATTATTTTTCAGATATATTATAAATAAACACATTTTAAATATTTCATACATAATTATTAAATTTTTTTACATTAAGGGTATAGTGATAATTTTCATGTTTTTGTTAGGATTATGCCCTCGAATGCCAACTAGGATACTTGTATTAGCATTTCATTTGTATTATACATTCTTATTTAGTAGGCATTTATTTTGATGTTCATATAAATCTTGTGATTGCATTATTATTAGTTTTGAATATCATAGTCCATGTGTATTAAGTTAAAACTTCTACTCTTTGTGGAATAATGAGGAGAGCACTAGAAGGGTTTGGTACTTATATACTTAAATAGTTCGCAAATCGGAGAACCTTTAATTGGGCATTAAAGATTCATAAGGATTTGTATGACATATAATTTGACAAAGAGTGCTAGTTGAACACTATGGAATAGTGGGAACATATGTCATAAATGCATCATTGGGAATTGGTCTATTCGAACATGACTCGCAACAATCAAATCACATGGGTTTTACTCTTTGACAGTCAATGATTGGGATTGTTGGTTATGATCATATGAGTGGACCTTAGACCTGAGGTATCATGATCACAATGTACTTGTGACGTCTAGTCTGTTACTAGAGTTGTTAGGCTCAGTTCACCTTTTGGTAGGGCCGACCTCAAAAGTGACGACTATGTCGGGCGGTAGCAGCGATGTGAGTGATCACCAAGAAGGAATTCGTTCTCTCGAAGTAAAGCGAGTCAGGTATCCTATACGACTATAAGTATGTGAGATTAGAAGACCTTGGCCAAGGCAGTCAAACTAATCGTGTGGGATACGAAGGGTAGTTTGGTAATCTCACCCCACTATAGTTATTTGCATGTGATCGAGTTCAGTGAGTTTGACAATTACCATGGCTCTCACTCGGTTGGGATACAAGAATGAAAGGTTTATACACATATGGTAATCATAATCGGAAAGGTTCGTAATGATCTATTCATTCGTGTTCAATTGGGCTATGACGTGGGGCCACGGGGCTGGCTAGGTGTCACCCATGTCCTTTGGTATCCTCCCATTGCCAATCGGAACGAACCTAGGGAGTCACACTTAAAGGGATAAAGAATCAGTCTCGTTTTGAGTACAGGGGTAAAATTGTCAATTTATAATTTTACTTCATGGGATGAGTGAAATTGTAAACTAGTCTAGGGTTTTTATCTTAAGTTTAAATTTTGATTTAAATTCGATGGAGTCAAATGGATAATCAAAATTATGAGGACTCAAAGATAAAAGTGATTTTAGTTAGATTAGGACTCATATTTCTAATAGAACTTCTATGGTAATGTTTATCATATTATGAAGGTTCATATTTTGAATAGGACTTCATAATTGAATGATGTTTATCATATTATGAAGGTTCATATTTTGAATAGAACTCATAATTGAATAATGTTTATCATGTTTTATGAAGTTTCTATAAATATGACTCCTCTCCAACTATAGACTTAACTCAATTAATTCTCTAGTGAGAAAATTCCCTAGCTCCGTCTTCCTCTCTAACCCTAGCTGCTATTTGGAGAAGAAGAGGAGATTGTTTCTTAATTCCGGCGTGTGATCTAGAGGCGTGGAATTTTCGTTCGACGTTAGGAGATCTACGACAATCCGAGAGATAAATTCGGCGCATCAAAAGAAAGAAAATCATTAAGAGGTAATTTATAGGCCTTTTTAATTAAATTACGGTGGTCATTAAAACAATTAGAATATATATCGCAAATATATTATTGCTTCCGTATGCCCTTTTAATGTTATTTGATTTTTGCGATATTACCTAATAGTTTTCTCCTTCTAACTTTTTACATTTCCAATGAATTCCCTTCCCACCCAACCAAACATAATTTCATTTTGATCCCTCACCCCACTATAGTTATTTGCATGTGATCGAGTTCAGTGAGTTTGACAATTACCATGGCTCTCACTCGGTTGGGATACAAGAACGAAAGGTTTATACACATATGGTAATCATAATCGGAAAGGTTCGTAATGATCTATTCATTCGTGTTCAATTGGGCTACGACGTGGGGCCACGGGGCTGGCTAGGTGTCACCCATGTCCTTTGGTATCCTCCCATTGCCAATCGGAACGAACCTAGGGAGTCACGCTTAAAGGGATAAAGAATCAGTCTCGTTTTGAGTACAGGGGTAAAATTGTCAATTTATAATTTTACTTCATGGGATGAGTGAAATTGTAAACTAGTCTAGGGTTTTTATCTTAAGTTTAAATTTTGATTTAAATTCGATGGAGTCGAATGGATAATCAAAATTATGAGGACTCAAAGATAAAAGTGATTTTAGTTAGATTAGGACTCATATTTCTAATAGAACTTCTATGGTAATGTTTATCATATTATGAAGGTTCATATTTTGAATAGGACTTCATAATTGAATGATGTTTATCATATTATGAAGGTTCATATTTCGAATAGAACTCATAATTGAATAATGTATATCATGTTTTATGAAGTTTCTATAAATATGACTCTTCTCCAACTATAGACTTAACTCAATTAATTCTCTAGTGAGAAAATTCCCTAGCTCCGTCTTCCTCTCTAACCCTAGCTGCTATTTGGAGAAGAAGAGGAGATTGTTTCTTAATTCCGGCGTGTGATCTAGAGGCGTGGAATTTTCGTTCGACGCTAGGAGATCTACGACAATCCGAGAGATAAATTCAGCGCATCAAAAGAAAGAAAATCATTAAGAGGTAATTTATAGGCCTTTTTAATTAAATTACGGTGGTCATTAAAACAATTAGAATATATATCGCAAATATATTATTGCTTCCGCATGCCCTTTTAATGTTATTTGATTTTTGCGATATTAGCTAATAGTTTTCTCCTTCTAACTTTTTACATTTCCAATGAATTCCCTTCCCACCCAACCAAACATAATTTCATTTTGATCCCTCACCCCACTATAGTTATTTGCATGTGATCGAGTTCAGTGAGTTTGACAATTACCATGGCTCTCACTCGGTTGGGATACAAGAACGAAAAGGTTTATACACATATGGTAATCATAATCGGAAAGGTTCGTGAATGATCTATTCATTCGTGTTCAATTGGGCTACGACGTGGGGCCACGGGGTCGGCTAGGTGTCACCCATGTCCTTTGGTATCCTCCCATTGCCAATCGGAACGAACCTAGGGAGTCACGCTTAAAGGGATAAAGAATCAGTCTCGTTTTGAGTACAGGGGTAAAATTGTCAATTTATAATTTTTACTTCATGGGATGAGTGAAATTGTAAAACTAGTCTAGGGGTTTTTATCTTAAGTTTAAATTTTTGATTTAAATTCGATGGAGTCGAATGGATAATCAAAAATTATGAGGACTCAAAAGATAAAAAGTGATTTTAGTTAGATTAGGGACTCATATTTCTAATAGAACTTCTATGGTAATATTTATCATATTATGAAGGTTCATATTTTTGAATAGGACTTCATAATTGAATGATGTTTATCATATTATGAAGGTTCATATTTCGAATAGAACTCATAATTGAATAATGTATATCATGTTTTTATGAAGTTTCTATAAATATGACTCTTCTCCAACTATAGACTTAACTCAATTAATTCTCTAGTGAGAAAATTCCCTAGCTCCGTCTTCCTCTCTAACCCTAGCTGCTATTTGGAGAAGAAGAGGAGATTGTTTCTTAATTCCGGCGTGTGATCTAGAGGCGTGGAATTTTCGTTCGACGCTAGGAGATCTACGACAATCCGAGAGATAAATTCGGCGCATCAAAAGAAAGAAAATCATTAAGAGGTAATTTATAGGCCTTTTTAATTAAATTACGGTGGTCATTAAAACAATTAGAATATATATCGCAAATATATTATTGCTTCCGCATGCCCTTTTAATGTTATTTGATTTTTGCGATATTACCTAATAGTTTTCTCCTTCTAACTTTTTACATTTCCAATGAATTCCCTTCCCACCCAACCAAACATAATTTCATTTTGATCCCCCCCAATCCACGATCCCAATCCATAATCCAAATGGACCGTTATTAGATTAGCTTTCTTAAACATTGTAACTTTGTCTCATGATACAGTAATACCTCATGATTGGTTTTTAGTAAAGTTCATTCCTAGCAAGAATTGTGTTGTCTATCTTTAATTTTTACTACATAATGTACATTAACAAGGTTAATATTCCTAAATTTCATTAGAGAAATTATTAAAGCTTGCTCTATCTGTTTAAACTCTCCAATGACTTCTAAAGTCCTTTGTTTAAAGGTTTCTTTTGTGTTTTAACTGATTATTTTCTAAGGTTAACCTTTCTACTTGATCTTCTGTAGTTTTTATTTGATTTAAAAGATGTGTTATTTCTTCCTCTTTTGTGCTAGCATCTATATTAGATTTTTTTTTAATAAATGAATCTCTTTCTTCAAAGGCAAAATTAAAGAGATCCGAGACACATTTCCTACAGAGAGATAGTTCACAATTAATACAAGTGGCTCTATGTCTCAATGTATGGAATTTGTAGGATTTATCACACCTATTCTTATAATTTTGCTTGAAAGGTTCAAAGTTGTGAGTACACTTAAAGAAATTCTCTACTTTGTTATCTTGTTCTAAAAGGAATATAGGGTTATTATCCAAGCTATAAGTTAGGTTTAGTTGCTTATCCATTTCTGCTGTCAATAAGCTTCTTTAAAGTCTATTAAACTTCCTATTTCTATTAAATTGTTTGTCTCATCTCCCTAAACTGCTGCGTATATCACTATCATGTTCACTATCACGCTTAATATATCTATTTCATCAGCTAATTCTAATTCCTAATATATACTTAATTTCTTCTTTTTGACTTTCTCATTTTTTTGTTCTCTAGCATAAAGGCCATCCATACCACATATATAACGTTAACATTTTTTTGTTGTTTTATGCTGTGTAAATTTTTTAACATGGTTATTTTTAGGTCTACTCTTTTTTATAATAAATGGTTTTTTTTTCCATTTTCTTTTGTTCTTATATTCTTTTATGAATGGGGGCGGGGGCAGGGAGAGGGGGTATATAAATTTTATTATAGTAACTATAATTTGCTATTAGTCTAGTTGCTTTTACTTGTAAACATTGTCTTTTTGGTAATTAAATGTGAATAATATTGCCAGAATTATACTGGTTAAGTTTTGTGTCCCATTTCTGCTCATGATTCATAAATTATTTCACCTAAAGGTTTTGGTAGTTTACTAAACAATCATTTTGTGAGTTCATTACTATTGAAAGCTTTTCCTGTTTTAACTGCTATGGTTATATAAGCCTGACTAAATTTTACAATTTCACTAAAGTTTCTTATTTGTAATTTTTCCAAATCCCCAAGTGCTGTATCTTGTTATAAGATGTCTCCTCTACAAAGATTTGCTCCTAAGATTAATTGTTTAACTTGGTCTATTACATTATAAGGATTGTCTATCATTTCTTTTATACTTTGGTATTTTATTTAAAAATTCAACTTCCAACTACTTAATAAATCTCTTGCAGTTGTTCCTAATAAATTTTCTATGAAATTATTTATACTAATGTCGTTTAATGTATGTGTTATTCTTTCTACTGGATTAACTACATCTGATTCCCATCTATCAATTAGCCCTGACCAATTTTGTGGATGGACTGTATTTAGGATCATCATATTACCTTCATTATTTTGTTTAAGTATTATTCTAATAACTTCTAAAGGATCTGGCCTACCTTTTTTTTTTTCTTCTATAGCTTTATTCAGGGTAATAGGTAAATTCATAACTAGACGGGGGTTGTAACAATTTTGTAGTTCTATTAGTTTATTGAATAGTGGTTAGTGTTACATGGTATCTACCTATATCAAACGTACTTGGGTAATTTGAGCTAGTTGTTGTAGTTGATCTTGTTTGATAATGGTTCCTTATAATATTTTTCCCATGCTTCAAAATGAACTAAATCTTAATTATCATGATTTGCTTTTTCTTTTAATTCCCTATTTGCTCTTATTGCAATTTTTCTTGTATATAATTATAAACTTCAATTAGCCATTCAATCCTTTTATTAATTATCTTTTGTAGTATTGTTCATAATTTATCTACATTTTTTAGTTTCTTAAAACATTCTTCTAAATATATTTTACATAATGTTTCTTTAGGTAGCGTTTGGTTGAGTGTAATTATAAATACATTGAATTTTCAGTTACAATGTAACTGTAAATAGTTGGATTTTAAAATACAGTGATATTAAATCTAGTGTTTCGTTAGATATTAGTGGAGATGTTGTATTATAACGTTTTGTGTTTGGTTGGAGGAATTTGTATATTTGGAATTGGAAAACAAGTGTTTGGTTTTATGTATATAAGGGATGTGAACACCCGAGATAAGATTACCCTCGATATCCTTTTACATACCATTTTTTTATATCAATTGATATTATTTTAATAATTATAATTATTGTATTAATTATTTTTACTATTAATTTTATTATTAAATTAATTATTAAACTTATTAATATTTGTAGTAAATTTAATTATCAAACCAATAGAAATTGCAAACTTATTTATGTATCATATTACTCCTTTATTGTTACGAGCCTTACAAACATATTAACATAAGAAATTTCTCATATGAAAAAAATTTATTTATTAAATTATCAAAACCATATTTATGATAATATATATTACACTAACACCACTATCTATTTGTTGTTAATTTAAAAAACTAGCAAAACAATTTTAAACCTAATAAGGGAATGACATAAATATTAATCAAATACGAAATTGTGAACAAAATTCATCAATGATCATCCACAAGAGACCAAATCCGGCTTCATTAACATCAACAACATTGCCGGAGCCAGAAATGACTAGGGTGGGTGTGGGGGGTGGGGAGGAGTTACAAATTTTTTTTAAAAAATCAAATAACAAAACTTTATAAATAAAAAATTTAAATAATATAATCAGAAAAATATTTTAAAATACAAAATACAAATACCACTAATGAACATTGCAATATATATTATGTCATCATCAATTTTAGCAAACATTTCTCGCTCAATATAGCAAACCATCATATTGTTCAACCATTCATTGCCTATTTTGTTTCACAAATCTATTTTGATGATATTCTTTCCTGAGAATGCTCTTTCAACTGTTGTTGCTGCCACTAGTAAGATCAATGCCAATTCAATAAGGCGATAAACCAATGGAAAAGTCAAATGTTTATCAAATTGAACCATCTTTATAGTAAGGGTCTGTTTGGATGCAAAATAAAAAAAAAATATGGCATAATTTTATTACGTAGGAAGTGCAAGTGATTATTACAGAAAATATGGCATATTTTATTCCTACAAAATGGGTGTTTGGGTAACAAAATAAAAAATATTACAAAAATTATTACATATTTTTTTTCCTTACAGAATGAGTGTTTGTTTTGCAAAATAAATAATCATTACTTAATAAAAGTAGTCATTGGATTATAACCGTTGGTTATTAAAATTTGAAAAATAGACATTAAAATATAGTCGTTGTAAATATAGCCGTTATAATTATAGCCGTTATCATTTTCCCTATTTATACATAACATGATTCCTTTACATTATACACATAAGTGGAAAAAATTTAAAGTTCTAACTAGTGTTCCACCATGGATTCCTTAAATCTTTGGAGCGAAAAAAATGAAGAAGATGATAATGCTTAGCTATTGGTCAAGAGAATATCCAGCAACTTCGAGAAATGTAAAGCATCACACATCCATTTTTACAGGTGCTGCATATGTACAAAAAATTCTTCAAGGTCATGAGGAACGTTGCAAAAGAGAATTTCGTATGGAGCCTTATATATTTCAAGCACTGGTTGATCGTTTAATAGAAAAAATCTCTCCTCTACAACTCAAAACAGACAACAGTCGAGGAGAAACTAGCAATGTTTATATACACTCTTGCTCATAATGCTAGTAACCGTGATGTGCAAGAGCGATTTGAACATTCTGCAGAAACGGTTAGTCGATATTTTACGAAAGTACTTAAAGCTGTTAATCGAATTACTCATGAATATATAGAACCTCCATCAATAATGACATCACCGGTTATTCAGAATTCCCGAAAATTTTTCCCATATTCAAGGTAGGCAAAGCTATATATTATGAATTTTACTGTGGATAATTTTTTTTTTTTTCGTTGTTTTATATGTTTGTTTATTTTTTAGGGTTGCGTTGGCGCTATTGATGTAACACATATTCCAATCATGATTTCTTTGGATAAACAAGATCCTTACAGAAATAGGAAGCAAAGGCTATCTCAGAATGTTATGGTTGCATGTGATTTTGATCTTCGTTTTGTATATGTACGAGCTGGTTGGGAAGGTTCTGCTTCTGATGCTAGGATTCTCCAACATTCGATTAAACAAGGTTTTGAAGTCCCAAGGGGTAAATATTATCTTGTAGATGCAGGATATGCTAATACCCTGAATTTTATTGCTCCATATAAAGGTGTCCGTTACCATTTGCAAGAGCAAGGTCGAGCGCAATCTAGACCGAGCAATTATAAAGAATTGTTTAATTTGCGATATGCGTCATTAAGGAATCATGTTGAACGCATCATCAGCATTTTCAAGATAAGATTTCTGATCCTTAAAGTAGCAACTTTTCACCCAATAGACTCTCAAACTGGTATAGTAGTTGCTGCTTATATGTTTCATAACTTCATCTGTATACATAATGGTACATATGTTGTTGAGGATTTTGATAATGAAGTCGAAGAAACTATCGTTCCTAATGGAGATGAGTCATATGGAGAGGACGTTGACACCATGAACTCTGAGCGAAATACAGGTGCTCGTAAAATAGATGAAATAGCAATGCAAATGTGGAGTGATTATTGTAGCTATCGCCGAGATTGACCATAGGTTTGTGGTAATCATAAAATTGTTTCTTATCCATTATATCGCTGAACACTTTTAGATGAATGAATATTGGGGCTTGTTACAAAGCCATTGCCTATGTTGATTTAATTTTAAAAAAGGATCCGAAAGTTTGGAGAACCATTACCTATACTGAAATAGCATTATAGGAAATTACACATAATGAAAAGATTCCCATAACAACTATGAACAACAAAAGGATATTTAACAAGTTCAAGATTACTAGTTCATAATCAACACAAGTTCATGAGAAAAATTCATAAACATTCAAGTTCAAGATAACAAGTTCATAATCATCTTTTACTCAATTTTGGTGAACATCATTTTGAGCCATGGCACTCTATGATCTTCTTGAAGACATAAGAAGAGTTCACGATAACTCTTATCTTTAACGAAAATTTGGGTAGCTTTGAACATTTTTTCTTCTTTGTAAATGTCACTCATTTGGTTGAACACCTTCATGCAATCTTCTATTGTGTGTTTTTCCACTACTTGAGTGCCCTTGAGAACTTCGAGATACTCTTTATTCTCGCGCTCTCGAAATGCAATGTATTTATCCATATTGAATGATTAATCTTGAGGCATTTTCCCTTTTCGCTCACTTTTTCTTCTCTGTCCATCTTGATCTCTTATTCCCCGAAGAATTTCATTGCTTGAACTTTGAGTTTGAGGATTCCATGGTTGAGAACTAGGAGGTTCCACTTGCATGATATCATCATCCTTAGCCTCGTGTGTAGGTGATGGTTGGCTTGAATCGTTTGGAGTATAAACACTTGGACTTGTTATGTGCACTGGTGATTGAGAGATATCTTCATAATCATCTATACCATGAGATCGTTTGCCTTCGGCATATCTCCCTATATTTTAAATATATAATATGTTAGTAAACTGAAACTTTATAATCTAAAATATTAGAAAATATATGCTTACCCTCATAAACCTCCTGCAATGCCATAAAATATGAAAACGGTATATTTTGCCACTTCCTTGCATCTCTATTCCTCTTTTGGATTTTTTTCAAATTAGATGGTTGTAATTAATGAAATAATTCATTATTTATGTACATACCCCAAACATCATCAGGAGCCGATACAATGTGTCTTTCATAATCCCATCAAAAGCCACTTAATTCAGAAAACTCTTTTAGAAGCTTTTAGGGTTTTTTCAACTTTGACTTGGCTTGTGGTGATGCTTGGATTGGAAAACTTGGTTATCATGTCGTGTACCATCTTGTTCCATTCTTCTTTGATCCATCCATTTTGTGAATGGTACGTAGGAGAATTATACTCACCTAATAACTTTACTAGGTGAGCCTTGTGAATTTCATTCCACTTTGCCCTAGTTTCATGTCTTCCTTCACTTGCCACACCTTCACTTGCCATAACTGATCAAACACTGTAAAATGTAATGGTTAGCAATAAAAAATATTGATATATGAATATACAGATGTGTTATATGATATTATTACAAAGCAACATAAAAAAAATTAAATCTGAATATACAGATAATGCACATATAGTTAATAAGTGTGTGTGCGCGCGCGCGCGCGTGCGCGCGCGCGTGTGTGTGTGTGTGTGTGTGTGTGTGATATTACTGCCAAGAAAAATAAATACCATGCTTTTGTTATTCAAATGATTGAATTTTTAAAGTAGCATGCTTTTGTTATAACAAGGATAAAAAGTAGCATGCTTTTGCTATTGGTGCTTAGTCTATGAAGCAGCACCGCCAAAGGGATTCCAATCATCGACTTTAAAACTTGTGATAGCAAGTTTGAAGACCTCTGCTATAGGCATTCATCCGGCTTACAGCATATACAACAACTAAAATTATACATCATTATGTGATTTAAATTAAACAACATATACTTTAAATAAGATGATCAACATTATGTTGTGTTGTTTCATGATATGGCAAATGAGAAAGAAAAGAAACATTCACAGTTACTGGAGATATTGTTTCATGATACATCAAGCTTATTAATGCCTCTAATGCATCTCATTAGTAGGAGACAATGAACTTTAACAAGTATTATTTAATACATACATGTTCATTTTTAATGAGTACATAAACAGGATTAGTGCATCTAATACATCTCATTAGTTCTAATTCATTTCATACATTTGCCTGAGTCTTAATTAAATAGCATTGATCTCACTTGAATTTTTTGCTCAACTGTACATATTGTTTAACATTTCCAAAACTTTTCACATGAAACAATGCCGCATTTAGAAGTGATGAATACAATCCCTATACAAAAAACCTAGATTTATCTAATAACAATGAGAACAAAGTGCTACCACTCAACTAATACAGGTGACTGTAGGAACAATTGTGCCGATGGAGTACACACTTTTGTATGTAGCTATTGTTTCATGCAAGCTCAAAACCTTCAAATATAGGAAACATTTAAATTGATTTCAGCTGTAAATTTAAGTTTCAATTGACATAGAGCATATCATAAGAAAAAATTAAAAGAGCATACAAAAGTTTCTTAACACCCGGAATATATATATTTATGCTTGGTCTGTTAATTGGGATGTTCATATTGGCAAAAAGATTCATATTTATTGCAAGTCAAAATCTCTCAACAAGGAGCATATCATAAGAAGAAATTAAAAGAGAATCAGCTTAAGCTAAAAGTAAGTTCAAAGCATCATACTATCACCTGAGGGTCAGTCTTAAAGACAAAAAACCTAGATTTATCTAATAATAATGAGAACAAAGTGATACTACTCAACCAAAACAGGTGACAAATAAAAGATAACAGCTAGCTACCACCAATCCCACTTTATTTCAACAAATCACATTTCAATCCTGCAACCTGAATCTATGGAACATCTCCAAAGCTTCATGCATACACTAAACAGCAGAATCAAAGATTTTACCGTAGTCGAAGAATTCCAAAACTAATTCTAATTTCATGAAAATGAAACCAAAAATCACATCAAATAATCTCTCAAGAACAACCATTTCCACATGGACCATAAAGAGAAATGCATTCCTGAGAGGATCCGGCCATCAAAGATGAGATCTAACCTGTAAAAATCGATGGATTTGAGTTTGTTCGTTGAAATCATGGTACCAAATGAGGATAATCGAGCTCGACGACGATTAGGGTTTACGGCGACGTTAGCACCGGCAGACAGAGGTGGGAAGGAGCTCTAGATTCTGCATTCCGGCAAAGGGTTCAGGCATTTAGGCTTGGCAGCCGGTAACACAGCAGCTTCCCAGTGGAGATTTTCAGAAGAAGGGAGAGAGAGCGAATGAGGAGAGACCCGAAAGAGAGGCACGAAGTTCACTATAAAAAAATATTCCAGTTTCACTAGAATATTTTTTTTATACCAGAATCCCCACATTATGCCATATTTTTATATTGTAGTTAGGTACCCAAATGACCATTATGGCATAAATCTGTGAACATATTATATTATGCCATAATGTACAAATTATGTAGGATTTCTGGGTTATCCAAACAGGGCCTAAGACTTGGAAGATATTTACAATTTGAAAAATCAGAATTTCTTCTCGCATCATGAATATATATGCGAAGTTACTCTTTGAAGATAAGATGATCGGATATGGAGAAATCATCAGAGTAAATCTGAGCAAGTCTAACAAGCATATCATGATCAAATCTGGAAAAAGAGTTTCTTGGATCAAGACAAGCAATGCATCTTAATAACTCTATAGAAGTTTCGCTAAATCAATTATTGATCTCAGCAATAAGTAAATCAATCATGGCAATAAAGATCTCCGCATGATAATGATAGTAACAAGTAACCAATTACCCTTCACGTCTCGAACGACCTCGAACTAGTATACTACCTTCCATATTGGGCATTGAAACTGACATTGCAACATAGAAGCTCCTAACTTCTTCTAATAATGTACCCCATACATTTTCTCTCAAGTCTTGTATAAGCTCTTTCACAATTACAATCAACCATTGCAATAACAATGTTTTTGATCTTTCTAGTGCAAGGCATTTGATAAGTCATTAGTTAATCCCAATACTTTGATCATTAGATGCAAGATAAATATAAATTGAAACCTCTCCATCCTTTGCATCAAACCCGATGCTATGCATCTTTATTCTGCCACATTCCCATAATTGCACACATTCTCTAGCACCTCTAATACTGACTTCCACATAGTAAATAGCTAGATTAAAGTTGTATAATGTGAACCTCACTTAGTATCACTGGGTCTTTCAAGATTAGTGTCTTGATGTTTGCCCCTTCCTGAAAATATTTCACCTCTCTCCAATTTCTCCACAATCTTATCATGGTGCTTCTGAAGCAACACATCTCTCCTTTTGCAAGAAGCCCGCACAATGTTCACAATCATAGTGACATAGCTAAAAAAATCACTAATAGCCAAAATTCCCTTAGCAACAGAAACGACATCCAACTGCAATTGGTGGGCAAAGAAATGAACATAAAAATAAATGGATTTTCATTCAAAATTAATGTCTTCAACCCATTAAATTTCCCTTTCATATAGGAGGCTCCATCATATCTCTGTCCTCTTAATTTAGGAATAGATAAACCACAACAGGTAAACAATCAATTTAAAGCTGTCTTTAATGAAGAGGCTTAAGTGTCGGCAACATGTTCAACAACAAGAAATCTTTCAATTACTTGCCCTTGCATGTTCACAAACCTTACAATCACAGTCATTTGCTCTTTTACTGATTTGTCACAAGACTCATCAAGATGTATAGAGAAATGACTATCTACAATCTCATCAATAATGGCACGTGTGGTCTCTTCTACACAAGCCCTTATTAACTTTTTCTGTAGTTATGGAGAAATCATTTGATTATTTTCAGGAGAATTTTCATTAATCACATAACCAACACTTTCAACTTCTATCCCATACCAATTCAGTATCTCTAGAAAGTTGCCCTTATTTGTTGAACTAGAAGATTCATCATGTCCACAAAAAGCTAGACCTTGCAACTGAAGAAATCTAACGACATGTATGCAATCTTCATCTCTCTGTTATGAGAAGGGAATATGTACAACACGCTTTGCCTCTAATTTTTGAAATCCTCACAATGTTGCCTTGCATTGTTGTGGTTGCTATTAACTCCACCAATATGCTCAATGAAAACTTCCATTGCCTTTTTTCAATTGCTAAACTCTCTCTTCATGAAGGTATTAATCCCAAGTCTATCACCCCTTGACTACTTAAAAAAATAACAATGGAAACAATAAGCTGCATCTTTCTCCACAATATATTCCAACTAATCAAATTTCTGAAACCACACTTCTTTAAAGCATTTGAAATCTTTTCCTTGTTGTTTTCTAGGAAAATTGTGGCCAACTGGTTGACATGGACCAATTAACAAAGACCCTCTCCTTACATGATCTCTTATTCCAGTGTCATATTCCTCAATTGGTTTTCGAAGCCCTGGGTCGGCAATAATATCACTCAGATCAAACTCAACACTACTTTTCTTTTGTGCAAGAATACTTACATCAGACGTTGAACTCGTTCTTGCTTCAATATTTTTTTGTATAGATTTAAAAAACCTCTCCATATCTACGAAATTGATCAAATTAAATATATAAATGAATTGAACTAAATCATGAATTCATAAATTGTCCAAACAAATATGTGAAACACTAAATTGGATAGTTTCTCCTAATCATATTGAACTAGGTTTACACCTTAACTCATAGTATTTAAAATTACATTATAGTATAAATTTAACTTTTCTGGAGAATAATAAGTAAGAATTCAATAAATAAAATAAAGGCATCATTACAATATATCATTATTTGAAAATAATTTTTTTATCCACATATATAATTATATAAATGTAAATAATATTTTAAATTTTAAAAAATCTTATTTAATAGAATTATGATGAGTGGGATAGTTAAAATTTAATAAGGGGAAAAATATTTACATTTTATCATTATGGTTATAAATTATAGTTAAATAATTATAAATAGTATTTTAAATTTAAAAAATTATTTTGAAGAATTATGATAAGTGGGCATATGTTATAAGTTTGAATTTATTATTTAAAATTAAACTATAGTATAAATTTAAATTTTTTGAGAAACAATAAGTTAGAATTTAATAAATAAAAAAAGAGCAGAATTACAATTTCTCATTATCTTAAAATAAATATTTTTATCCACATGTATAGTTATTACTCATATTAGTTATATAAATGTAAATAATATTTCAAATTAAAAAAAAAACTTAGTTAATAGAATTATAATGACCTCGTATGAATTTGATGATTATGTTGAGTGGGATGTGGTTATAACAACATTTGTTATTTAAATTAATGACTATGTTTTAAATAATTTTTCTAAATTTATTTTGATAATTTTTAAAATTTTAATTTGTATTATTCTTTGAATTTAAAATCTTACTAAATAGAAATGAAGTTTTATTTTAAAGTGACAACTTATATTTAAAATTTTTTAAAAGATAATTTTTTTTGTTTATTAATAAATCACAAATTTTGATTTTAATATTAATCAAATCTCTAAATTAAATTAATGCTATCAATTTACTTGACACATCTCTAAATAAAAAAAATCAATAATATGATATGAATCCACATATTATATTAATCAATCTTAATTCATAAACACTTCAAAAAATTTTGTAAAATTTTTTTCACAAATGATAAAAAAAAAAAGTAAACAAATAAGAAGATTTAAAAAAAAATCCGCCTCCTCTAATCACCGGACAAAGAGGTCAAAAAAGTTGGAGACAAAATAGATGGGAGATTGCAACTTGCAAGTGTTATTTATAAGGAATAATTTAGGTTCCTTGTTCAGCTATTCCCAAGCTGCCAACCCTTTCAAAATGGATGAAATTGCATGAGAAAGAGTATCACTTTGTAACAACTAATAATCTTAATCTGAATCCTCTGATAGACTATATATATATATATATAATATGTTTAATAGCACTAGCACCACGTGATATGCAACGTGTCAACGGATATTTCTCTACCCACTAAAGACACGTTTCGAGTTTTCATTGGACATTTAAAATGTGATTAAACATTTGTTGGTCAAATGTCATCCTTAATCCCAAAGCGTTCCTTGGTGTTCTCACTTCCGGTGTAGATGATGTGGTCTAGGTGCTGCGCTTTTGCAGCTGGGAGAGGGGGGCAGGGGGCGGATGGCTGGACATTGGTGGGAGGGAAGTCTTGTGGTTAGAGGAGTTGAGGAGCCACGTCGCCCTCCGGGAGAAGGGGGCGGTCCCAGCGGGAAGGGGACAGAGGGCGTCTCTGGCCACAGGGTGGCCGCCCCCTGTCCCCCCGCCCTTGATCACCAACCTTGCACACATTCTTAGTAAAACAATTCACCGAAATCTATCTCTGCGAAAGGCTTCTCATCTACCAGTTGGCCAACCTTCACCATCAACACTGCAAACCTCTCAAAACACTTCTCATCTACCCCAATGCTCTTCACAATCTCTCTCATCTCCCCCATTGCACAAATCCTCTGATATTAAAGGCTCTTACCAATTCATCAAATCTACACAGTACCTATTTTCAAAGACATTTGATCCACTATGTTTATGTTGGAGGAGGTGGAGGTGGGGCAAACTAACTAGAGATTTTTGTGTATGTTTGATCCATGATGGAGTCACGGAAAGTGTAGAGCCAGTTGGAGGAGGAGTGGTAGATGATCCTGATAGTGGCTTCCAGAGAGAATAGTGAGGTCTTTAATGTTGAGGTTGAGTTTTGAGAAGATGTTGAGGAAGACGGTGATGTTCAAGGTCGAAGCTCGGAGGGCAGCTACCATTCCTGTGGTTAGGATGGAGAAATTCAGGAAGGTGGTGGTTCTGATTACTATTCCAAAGAAACGAAAATCACTTGTATCTTCATGTGCATGGCACTTGAAGGTGTTTAAACTGGCGGGATTTTGTCGTACACCCAATTTGGCTGTAAGACTAAATACCCTATCTGATATAGTTTGAGTTACATTGATTTTAAAAATCTATTCAACCAAACACTGAATTTTGAAATACCAAATAACTCAAACTACTTGTAACTTAAAAATATCCCAAACAAACACTACCTTAGTAGTATTTAAAAGCTATTTCATCTTCCTATAAATAGCAATATTTTATTTTTTTCTAACCCTTCGTTTAAAACTATTTCGGATTTTTCTAGACATACTATATCATAATTGTACCATTTTTCAAAAACAGCTTTCCCTCTTCCATATGAATAGAACTTTCTTTTTTGTTTAGGAAACTAAGAGATTTACTAAATTAAATAGCAAAATATAGGATGATACTAACAACATTATGATATGGGGCACTTCCATGTTTGTCCTTCTTCTTAAGATGATTTTCAGGATTATTTTATTTTTCCGCTTTTCATTCTCTCTTCTCTTAGCAAAAACAAGTCAAGCTCACAATAGGTCCTAAAAATATTAAACTGGAGGCTTCATCAAATGTCAATTCTTCTATTTTTCCCTTTTTCGCCTAACCATGTGATGAGGACATTACTAGCAAAACTCCTATTCAAGTTCCAATTGGCCTAGTCACTCATTCGCAAAGTAAACAATTCAAGGAGGCTTTTAATGGGCTGATTAGAGAAGTTTGGGACCAAGCTAATCTGTGAAAACCCATTTAAGGTGATGAAGGTGTGTCATATAGTAGAAAATCTATCATTCAAATTCAACTTTGTGAAGGAAATATTTAAAGATGCAATATAAAAGTTAGAAATTAAAATTAAAGATTACTTACCATTTTACCTTTACTAGAGAATCAACTTTAGCAAAATAATTGTTATTTTATTTCTTATTTAGTTTGCCTTTATTTGGAGATTGTAAAGCTTGCATGCCAAGTAAGTAGTATTTTCCCTACTTGGTTTGAATAATTTAAGAATTCTTGGTATTAATTTAGAGATTTTGTTAGTTGCCAAAATTCATTGACTTTTCTATTTAAGAAGCATTTTCGGCTAAAATAAACATATTACCAATAAACATATTACATTTTAGCAAAAAATTATGAGATTCTTTTTGAATTCTCTTTAAGTTTTTTGAAAAGTATTCGAGCTTATCAAAGTGTCTGCTCAACCATTGACTTATTGAACAGCGTTCTGCAACTGTTTGTGGTGTCATCACATATCGAAGTTCTTGCATGAAATAAGCAATGAGTTGAGGTTCCTTCCCAAGCTAGCATTAGCAAACAATCCATGTCAGTTCTGTTATTGGTTTTGTCGCGTGTTGGCGGGATTCATATCAGTTGGTACTAGTTTAAAGCGTGCATATTCTTTAATTTACCTTTTCTCCCAGCAACAAAAAAAAAATCTGGATTAAAAACAAAAAAGAGCCAGACAAAAAAAAATTAAAAAAGGAAACAAAAAACAAAAAAAAAAAGAGAAATTTTAACCCATTTTGTGAGCCCAAAAACTTGGTCGGCCTTTGTTTCATGTTTGTTATTGTAATGATCAAATTTCATTGGTAGCATTTGGTGAATTGCTATAGGATCTTGATATTGGCTTATTTAGTTTGATAAGAACCAAGTGAGAATTGCTTCGAGTTGAAGAAGACAAGAGTGGTGAGTGTAATAGAGAAAAAAAAAGTTGAGTTTTGATGCAAGTACAGATTTTAAGGTAAATCCTTGTCAAGAGGAGGCGAATGATGAGGACATGACTAGCACAACTCCTATTCATGTTCCAATTGGTCCACTCCCTCGTTCACGTAGTAAGCAATTCAAGGAAGCTTTAAATGGGCTAATTAGAGAAGTGTGGGCCCAAGCTAATATGTGGAGAACCGTTGAAGGTGATGAAGGTGTGTCACATGGTGGAAAATATATTATTCAAATTCAACTTTGTGAAGGAAATCTTGAAGGATGCAACATAAAAGTGACAAACCAAGATTAAAGATTACTTACCATTTTAGCTTAACTAGATAATCAGTTTTAGCAAAATAATTGTTATTTTATTTCTTATTTAGTTTGGCTTAATTTGGAGAAAAGTTTGAATAATTTAGGACTTTTAGCATTAATTTAGTGATTTTGTTAGTTGCAAAAATTTATTGACTCCTCTATTTGAGAAGCCTTTTTGGCTGAAATAAGCAGATTACCTTTTACGAAAAATTGTGAGATTCTTTTTTAATTCTCTTTTGGTTCTTTGAAAACTATTCAATCTTATCGGAGTTTAAATGGCTCTCAACCATTGACTTATCAAACAACCATCCTTAACTGTTCATGGCGTCTTCACATACTGAGGTTTTTGCTTGACATAAGCAACGAGTCCAGGTTCTTTTTCAAGATAGCACTAGCAAACAATCCAGGTCAATTTTATTATGAGTTTCGTTATGTGTTGGCTAGGTTCATATCACAATAGGTGCTCAACAACTGCTTCTCGGGTGTCATCAGGTAGTGGTAAATATTTAGAGGTCAACCGATAGCCTATTCCTAACAAGTATAAAACAATTAGCTCTTGTGCAATGAGCCAACCGTTTAAGGACAAGCTACATGAGGCTAATTGCTCAAGTGGGTCATAAGCTCTATTGAGAATTAACTCTTTTAGAACTAAGAGGGGAAGCATAAATATTTTCAATTATATTTTTTCATCTTAAGAAAGAACGAAGGAGGATCCAATAAGGGATTTACCCAGAAGGCTCATAAAACTACATTAATATGATCAATCAATTGAGAATTTAGGTTGCATGGTTAAGATTATACCTATAGAAAAACTTGGCTCTAATAATGTAGTGAAGAAGGATACACATCAAATAGTAGGAGCTTAAGGCATAAGCAAAGTAAGAGTTAAAATAGAAGAGAGAAGAAGCACAAACTTAGAAAACTGAGAGTTTTTTTTAAACTTAAATGATGATCACAAGCTAGTAAGGTTCATCATATAGAGAGCCAAAGATTGCTAATATCCATGGTCAAAATATAAGATTAATCCTAGGGTTCATCAATGTTTGATCATGCATACCACAAGCGTACTGATCATTCAAGTAGTAAATAAAATATCATTTCCACAAGGACTTTGTTGCTAACTACCAATTTATTGCAATTAGGGTTTTTAAGCGAATCGATAGATATGTGAATAGTGGAAATAATAATTAATGAAAAATGAAACTAAAATAATTAAGGTTATCAATGGCTTAGGTGATTAATTCATATTGCAAGGGATCCTAGGATTAAAGTTCACCACAATGATAAATAAAAAACTTAGTATTGACTTTTTTCAATTAAGTTTAATTGCTTTGAAGGCGGAATATCCTATGATACTCACTATTTTTTTTAGAAGATAGTGAGGCATCTAACTTAAAACAACTCCTACTTTCATGGTAATTGAACCTAATTAGATCCTTTAAGTTCTATGACATCCAGTAATCCTCAAGAAATCATAATATAGGATTTCGAGTTCAACTCTAGGGTTTCCAACACTTAGTTCAAATTTTAGTCCTTCCTTTAGTGTGTAAAATCATGCAAATATGAGGGGCCTAACTAATTCACCAGCATTAAGTATCATAAAATTGAATCAAAAGCAAATAAACATTAATAAGAAAATGGAAGTCAATGCATCATCAATTATCTAAACATTGGGCTAATCCCAATCCTAGAATAAAAGATCTACTCACTCATGTTCGATTTATAAGCTAAAAGCTTCATATCAACCATAGAACAAAACATGGAATAAATGAAACAAAAAGAAAGAATAAACTCATGATCCTCCACATGTGATGTTCTTGTACATCAATGAATCTCTCCCTCAATTTTTATCTTCTTTCTCCTTTTTGATAGCTTTTATGATCTTTAGCACTTATAGAAATCGTATCCTTGTTATAGTAGCTAAAGATGCTTTAAAATTATTTTCTTATAATTATATAGAGGAGGATTAAATTAGGGTTTTGATGGCGGCAAAGATACACTGCTATGTTAGCTAGCACGGGCGGGTTGTGCTTCTTCTAAAGTTATAGTCCTTTGAAATTCTGCATCATGATCAATGGGAGTTGTAGCTACCATAGGTCACCATCATTCAAATAAAGATTAAACTCCAATTATCTACATATAAAATGATAAAGAGTAGTAACTTGAATTAGAAGAATAAAATTTAATTAAAAACACTGAAACAGATGCATTACTAACTAAGAAATGAAACCTTAATCTATTAAAATATACTATAAATTTAACACTTATCAAACTCCACCTTGCTTGAATCTTTGCATGTCTTCCAGCAAAACAACAATTAAATCTAAGACGAATTCACTAGTCTAGAATCCTTTCTTAAACAAAACTCAAATATTAGAACTGATTCAACATGGACAATAATAAGAAAGTCATAAGCAATACTCATAAGAGTATACTAAAAAACTATACATACCAAAGCAAATGAACATACAGGAACACAACTTAAAAATGTAGCATTCACATCACATGCAAATGAGCATTGCACGTCAAATGACATATATCCAAGCAAATTCATATCAAATATCAATTGGTGCTTTATTCGACACTTTCTTGTGCATTTTTTAAATCCTTTTTTTACTAATATAGATTGTAAATTTCCTTTCTGATGAATGTACATGCTTATTAGACACCAGAACACCCAACTACTTCGTTAATTACAAATCTACATGATCACGTTCATGACTAATTACAGCCTTTTTGCTAGAGGAACACTCTTATCAACAGCCAGAACCCCAAGCTACTGAGCCACACAAAGAAGAGAAACACTGTCAAAATATTATTATTTCATTAAACTTCTATTGACATAAACTTTGCCTGTATCACTTCTCTCTTATTTGTCCACTAATGAGATATAATATAACTAAAGTTAAGGGCTATCTAAAAGTCACCAAATCTCAAGGAGTTCATTTGCGAGGATGCATACCGAATTAGAATGCATATGGTCAAGAGATTTGGGGTTAGCAAAAACATTAAATGAATGGTGTGTGTCCAATACTATTAATAATAAATAGTGACTCTATCTTGGACCATCTAATGTGTCATGTCAAATAGCTAGTCACGTGAATTGTGAAAGTCATCATCAAAAGGTTTTTTTTTAGAATTCATTTTTTTTTATATTTTTCAAATTTTGATCATGCAACACCTAAATGAATGTACATGCAATAAGATGATATCTATGTAATGGGTAAGTACACTAAACATGTAGTACCTAAATTCCATCATGCAAAATGCATAAAACATTACTAATGCAAAAGAAAACTCTCCCATGATTAAAACTGGCATTGTCCACAATGTAAAGAAGGGAAAAAAGTATACTCACAATATCAATGTGGGGGTGAAGGAAAGTGGCCTTGGGAATGATGCCAGCTGTATATTTCTTGCAATGTGGTTTCCATACTTTTCATCCTGACATTCATGTCGCACATATGTTGGTGAATTTGTGCGAAGAGAATTCCTATTGCCAATGCTTAAACGTGATGGTAGAGAGAGAGAGAGAGAGAGAGAGAGAGAGAGAGAGAGAGTGGTACACACGTGAGAAATTTTCACTCCATGAATTAGTGGAGGTTGGGTGAGATGGAAAAGATAGAAGTCCTCCAGTACCTTTATCAGCATTTAATGGGCAGGCTAATCACCAATAGGGAAATACCAATTTTCATGCCATTAAATGGTAGTCTTCTCAGGATCAAGAAGAGGATGAGGGAGTCATTCTTTTTTAAGAATCAGGCAATAAATGTGGTAGTTAGACCGTTTTCCTACTTTCTTGCTTTGATTTTAACTTGTTCCTTGTGTGTATCTTTGGCGCGCGAGCTTTCTTGGTTGTCTTTTGATGTTAGAATTTGAGTTGAGGTGAAGTGAGGGCAAGAAGAGGTGGGGAAAACCCTTGACAGTTGGTCCAAGGCCTTGTCGCCTCCCTTGGGGCACAAGGAAACCCATTAAACTCCTTTGGAAGCCTCACAACCTCCCTTGCGGTCGTAAGGGAGCCCTTGAAGCTTCTTTAGATTCCTTAACAGCCTCTCTTGTGGCCACATGGGAGCCCGTGATGGGAACCCGATAGTGGGGTTTCTATGGCCTTCTAGGACTTAAAAAAAAACCCCTTTTGGCTCTTTCTTTTCCCCTTCTTGTTCTTCTTTCTCCCTTCTCTTCTCCTCTTTAGATCATCTTTTTCTACTCTTTGATCCTCTCTTCTCTTGTCTTGGATTTGGAGTTAGAAGCTTGAGGATCTCTCCCTCCTTTCTTGAAGAGACTTCCTTGGAGTTTTGAAGATACTTAGAGGTATGGTTTTTCTCCTTCTTGTTCCCTTCTCTCTTGTGGTGTTTCTTTGAGGTTGTTTGGTGGTAAATCCATGGTGAGTAGTTGTTCTTGAGTTGGAATCTTGATTGTTTGTATTTCCTTAGTTTGGTGAAGGATTGAGAGAGATGTTTCATCTCCTAGCATAGTATTACTGTAGCACCAGGGAGTTTTCCTTGTTCTCTTGATTTTTTTGAGCTAGTGTGAAGCTTAACCCTTTAGAATCTCTTTAGTAACCTGAGGTTTAGTTTAACCAAACCCTAGAGTGGATTAGGGTTGTTTGGTAGAAGGAACCTATGGTTTATTTACTTGGTTTTTGTACTAATCTTTGATGTTGTTTGTTGTGCTTGGCAAGGAGAAGAAGCATTAGTTCGAGGCAAAGAGTTAGCTGAGGATTAGCTTGTGAGGAAGATAAATTATTAATTTTGTGAGTGGGACTATTAAGCATGACTCTATTAGAAGATTACCAATATTTATATGTTTATATAATTTATCTTGCCTGATGAGATTTTGTTAGTTATTATGATTGATTTTGAGATGTTTATAGCCCTAAAATGATTTTATTGCTTGATGCCTTTCCTATGCAAGTTTGTGTTCAAATGAAAAGATTTTTGGGGCATCACTTATGTTGCTTATTGTGTAGTGATTCATGTTAAACTCTTTTGAGTGGTGTGTGCATCATTCCCTTGTGGAATTGATGGTGATTCTTGATTTATTTGAGTATTATGTTGGCTATTGTTGCCTATTGTACTCTGTGTGGAGATGTGCTTCTTGTTGAGTTTGTATGGTGATACCCTACTACAGTAGGCAGTCTCCACGGCCAACCTTTTGAGGTGGCATGGTAGACCAATTGATTAATATGAGGGCCAATTCAGGTGGGAGTGTAGACTCCTGACTAGATATTCATCGGGTTACAGTTGTTACCATACGGTGAACCGATGGGTCAATGTCAAGGACATGAGTACCTTGATGGCTCTAGACCTAGCCGTGGCCACGGTGAAAGTTTCAAGAGGTTTCTAGACCATTTCATGTTGGGTGCGTATTGTCGATTGAGTATGCTTTTGAGTTGTTGTTTTCTTGCATTGGACTTTGAGATTTATAGTACTGTGTTTCTTTGTAGTGTCATCTCAAATTGGTGGTGAACGAGTGAAGCCCAGTTGTCGCTCTTAGGAGGACAATCTCCCATAAAAACGATTTGGCACTAGTATTATGATTACTTATTGTGAAACTCATGCCATTTACTTTGTTATACTTATAATGGAAACTATTATGATTTATATGTTTTATGGTGGTAGCTTTGCTTCATGTTTAGCTTGTTTTCATAATTTGGAACCCTATATTCCGTATTTTATGGTTTTGAAGTTGCAAACCCTAGTTGAGGTAAAATGCTTTCTTACTCTATCCTTTTGTTATATTGTATTAAAGTTTTCCATTATATGTATTCATGTTCTAAGCTACATTATCTTATTTGTAAAGTATCATTTTTGGAGTTTTATGTTATTTTTTTGGTGTATTTCTATTAGAGCTGTGCTAACCTTCCCTCACTGAGTAACGTTAGTTGCTTATCCCTCTTTCCTCTTCCCAGTCTTTTCCAGGTAGTAGGTGCGGCTGTGTTGAAGCATGCTAAGCATTTGCTACTGTTATACCTTATGTAATTCCCTTTTTAGTTCATGTATGTTATTTTTGTCATGGACATGTTGTTTGACATATGAATCACTAGTGTGTAGCAAACCTTGTTGCATGGTTTTGTATCTAAACAACTGTTAAACTCATCGTGTATCAGCTTTGTTGCTGTTATTAGTGTTGCTTCCCTGTGCATTTGTGAACCTCTTTATTTCTAATTACTCTTATTGTTGTTATTGTTATTGTTGCTTCCGCTATCTATTATTGTATTCCTATACCTTGTACCAGTGTAAATATTATTGTTTCCAAATTGTTGGTTAACCTTGTCGCGCCCGAGGGTTCAGTGGCTGAGTATCCCTCCTTGGGATCGTTAAGGTGATTGTCATGTTCTGTGGACCCGCTGGTCCGGGCATGACAATAGACATCACCTTCTTTTGATGATCATCTGCATCGCAATGCAAGACTCAATGTTGATCCATGTATTACCTGTAGCTTCTTTCAAAGAAGACAAGTTAGAATTAAAAGCAAGGGATAGTGGAGTGATGAGGCCACTAACAACAATGTCACCGGGCGTGGCTCATCCTATCCGAAAAAAATGACTAGCCAAATGCGAGCTCATGTCAAGGTGAATCTCATTCATTATAGCCCATAAAAATAATAACTTTGATTGTCAAACCACTCCATCACTATCACCGTGAGCAAAAGTTGTTTGTGCCATAATATGATGAATATATCGAAAATAAGGATTGTATAAACTAGTTCGGATAAATATATATTTGAAAATTCTAAAAATTTGGCTATAAATCTAAAAATTCAGATTTTTTTAAAAAAAATTGGAAAAATAAAGAAAAGTATTTCTTAAAAAAATCAGTTCATTTGAAAACGAAAAATTAAGAGATTTAAAATATAGTAAAAAAAGATAAAGTAACGTTTTTTATAAATGGAAAGAGATAAAACCAAAAGGGAGCAAAATCTTTTTCTTTTAAAAAAATATAAATAAGAATTTGAAATAGATGAAAACAAAATGTAAGTAAGAATTAAACTAAATTAATTAAATAAAATTAAAAAAATTTAAAGAAAGTATTGGTGGGATTGGTGAGTCAAAGATGTGTCACTCGCCTTTGAAAATCATGATTCATGCGTTTTTCCCCCAATTTTTTCACACCCCATGCGGCACGCCTATGCTTTATTGCACATGTAACTTATGGAAAGTTCTATTTACTAAAAAAATTCATAAACAAAATAGTATGGCCATGTTCTAAAGCATGAGTGACCCGTATTTTTATTTTTTTTTTAAATCCCCTTTTTATATCCTTTTTCCATAAAAACCACTCTATTATTGAATATTCACTTAGATGGACATCTTTCACTCAAATCAAGACTAGAACTTGCGAGAATGTGTGTAAAAAATTTAGATAAAATAATGGTATGAAATAAAATCGGCATGAGCTAAAAATTAAAAATTTCCAAGCACAAATTGAAAACTAAGAAAACAAAGAGATAAAACTTGGGTTGACTCGCAAGAAGCGTTTATTTAAGTTCATAAGCTTGACTCATTTTCATGTGGTAAGTGGAGACCGAAAGAGGTTGGTAAAGGGTATAGATCACCCCTTTCTCAATTGGTTCATTGATGTTGTAATGCTTTAAACATTTCCCATTTAGTTTGAAAGAACCTGTTCCTTCCCTCCATATTTCAACTGCACCATAAGGATAAATCTTGCTCACTTTGAAAGGACCAGACCATCGAGACCTGATGTTACTTGGGAAAAGCTTCAACGTAGAATTAAAAAGTAACACTAAATCACCTTCATGAGATTCTCATTGAAGAATTTGTTTATCATAGTATCGCTTGTTTTGCTCCTTATAAATTTTTAACATTCTCATAGGCATCAAGTGTTAACTCATCAAGATCATGTAATGGAAGTTTTGTTCAAGTTAAAATTTAAAGTATTGATTGCCCAATAAGCCTTGTTCTCTAATTTAACGGGTAGATGGTAAGGTTTCCCACAAATCAATCAAAAAGGTCTCTTACAATAAGAGTTTTGTAAGAAGTACGGTATGCCCACAGAGCATCATCAAGCTTTAATGTGCAATCCTTTCTAGACAAAGAAATTGTCTTCTCCAAAATATTCTTGATTTTCTTATTTGAACTTCTACTTGGCCACTGGTCACTCCATATTTTTTGAGAAGACTTTCAAACTGTCACTCAATGAAATGTGAACCGCCATCACTAATAATTACCCTTGGAACACCAAATATTCAAAAGATAATAATTTTAAAGAACTTTATCACCATTTCCACATCACTTGAGGAAGATGGTAACGCTTCAATCGACTTCAAAATGTAGTCCACTACTACTAAAATGTATTTGTTTCCACCTCCAAAATGTTGCTCAAAGGCATTTCATATCATCAGGAGATGTTACCATTCCATTGACACTGATCACATGCTAGCACATATTGTCAAGCATCTTTCAAAAGAGCGGGCTAATAAAATCCAGGTTGGAGTATTTTAGCTACTTTCTTTGAGGTACTGCACTGGCCACCATATGAAGAAGAGTGACAGTGGAAGAGAATATTCTCAATCTCATGTTCTTGGATACAACTCCTATATAACCCATCAACATAAAGTCAATATAGCAGGGTTTCATCCCAAACAAAGTGTTAACATAAGCGAAAAACCTTTTCTTTTGTTGAAAATTGAGTTTCGGTAAAAGAATTCTACAAGAAAGATAGTTGACAAAGTTGGCATACTAAGGAGCTTTTAATGTGAAGACAAATAAAAATTGTCCATCTAGAAAAGAATCATTAATCAACATTTTATTAGTCTTAGCATTCATCTCCAACTGTAATCTAGAAAGGTGATTCTCCACCATGTTTCTGTACCTTTCTTATCTTGAATCTCAAGATCAAATTCTTGAAGGATTAGTATCCATTTGATAAGCAATATTTTGTCATCTTTCTTAATTAGTAAGTGCTTGATTGCTGTATGGCTAGTGTGCACAATTACTTTGGAGCCCACTATCAAAGGCGAAAACTGCTGCTAGAAACTCCTTTTCAGTGGTGGCATAACTAATCTGAGCCTCATCTAAACTCTTGCTCACATAGTAGATGGCATGCATCTTCTTGTCTTTCTCCTGTCCCAAAATTGCTCCAATGGCATAGTCACTTGCATCACACATAACTTAAAAAGTTAGGGTCCAATCCGGTGTTTGAATAATTGGAGCAGACAACAATGCTTTTTTCCAACCTGTGAAAAGCATTCAAACAACCTTGGTCAAAAACAAAGGGGGCATCTTTAATTAGTAGATTGGTCAAAGGTTTAGGAATTTTAGAAAATTCTTTAATCTAGCGCGATAAAACCCAGCATGTCCCAGAAAATTTCGCACTCCTCCCTTGACAGATATTGGTGGAGGCATCTTTTCAACTATTTCCACTTTAGCTTTGTCACCTCGATTCCACGTTCAAATACTAAATATCCAAGTACAATTCCTTAACGCACCATGAAGTGGCACTTTTCCCAGTTTAACACAAGGTTTACCTCCTCACGTCTCTGCAGCACTTGAGGCAAATTAGCTTAACAATTATCAAGACATGTGCCTTATACAGAGAAATCATCTATAAAACTTCCATAAGTTTTAAATGAAATCAGAGAATATTGATTGAA
>NW_024087017.1:0-28334 GCF_009730915.1 Dioscorea cayenensis subsp. rotundata | reverse complement strand
AGTTACGTATTGCTACCACCTTCCCAAAGGTTCATGGAGCATTATGGAAGAGGAGGATTTAAGAAGAACCTTTCATTCCAGCAATCACGATCAAGGAGAGAAAAGAGTGGTATCTTCAAGTAGCTTTCAAGGCTACCTCAACAAAATCCTTTATGATGGGGCGCTCAAGACTCGACTCAAGAGGAAGACACCCCTCACCCCAAGAGAAGGCGAGTTTTGTCTCTGCTCCGAGGCTTGGGAATGGCTCTTCAAATTCATTTACCAACCTCTTTCACACTCACTGGAATGGTGAAGGAGAACTCCACAACCGTGAGCTTCTGGCCTTCACAGAGTAGCATGATGAAAGGGGCAGGGCCACCAAGGTCCTACAATTCCAAGAACACTTTTTCCAAGAAAAATTTATGATAACTATACCTCCCATGTGAAGTCAGCAAACCGAAAAGGATGACACCGAGAGAGTTCTATCTAAGGAAAAAGAACTTACTTTCAAAAATCGCGAGCTCAGATTTGATAGGCTTGCTATACCGAAGAAGCAAGCTTACAAGAGGACCACACCCTCCTCTCATCATCGCTCAAGGTTCCAGTGGATAAGGAAACCAGATGAAGAAATGGAGGATCTAGAAGCACATAATCGCACGCGGTGATTATCGAAGGGTCTGAACACCCACCCGAACCGCAGAGCGGCCCCTTCACTAGGGCTGAGAAAGAAGACAACAGCTATGGTCACAAGTGGCATGCAACAAGATGATTTTGATCAAGTATTACAAGAAAGGGCGACAAGAAAGTGGCAAAAACTCTTCGCCCAAGCAACTGGTTTGAAACTCCTCCTAGGGAGGAATAATGATCTCAAGTGAAGAAGAAGATGACAACCTTATTTTTACATCAAACAAAGATCCAATGTTTGCAAGATTAAAGAAGCAATTGGATCAACGAGAGAAAGATCACATATCTATGATGCAGATCGATGCGCCTTTTAATCGGTGTGATCTCTCGCTCGAGCGATCAAGTCCGGAAATATGCTCCATGATAATTCAAGCGGTTCATAGGCAAGCACCATCCGTGTGTTATCCGAGAGGGAAGAAGATGATGAAGAAGAAGTTCTTGGGTCGTATGAGTAGCCGGAACATCGGCAGCGCTGCAGCCAATGATTTCTCGAGAAGAAGTACAAAAAGATAGTCACGCACAATTAAAAACAAGCCAAGGGTGCTATACTCGAAAAGTGATGCGACAAGCCCCACTCAAGCTTTCATGATCATGGCTTTATCCTAAGGGATACAATGTTCCCAAGTTCAAGCATTTAATGGCTTAGGAACCCCGACCAACATTTAGCCTATTTTATAACAAAGATGGGGGACACAAGCAACAACCCATCTTTTGTTGTTAAGACAATTTGTCGCTAGTTTAACCGGTGTGGCTTTTTGAATGGTATGCAAAACTCTACAACCCGAATCCATTCTGTACATGGCAATGTATGAAGGACTCCTTTAGGGTCCGGGCTCATGGAGTTATCGATAAAATCACTATAGCTCGATTCGCTACACAAGGCGTAACAAGGATGAGAAAGTCATAGATTATGTGATGAGATGGCGTAACTTGAGCATCAAGTGTGAGCGTACCACTTGATCGATGCAAGCAAAGGCTATTGGTGGGGAAATATTGATAATTGATGGCTCCATTTCTCACTCATCCGATATTCATACCTTCCAAGACTTAATCTCTCAAGTCAAAAATTGGAAAGTAACTAGTCCAAGGGTAGTATCTCGCAATGCAACCCACCAAAGTAGACAAAGAAAAAGCCAAGAAAAACTGACGATGTTAAGCATGTAGCCTTTTGCAACTCGATAAGGTGAAGGAGAGCACCACATCGAAAGAAATTATGATAAGCTCAAAAACCACCATCACTTGGGAGTGGGAAGTGAACCACCCAAGCCTATAAGTTCTCTTCAAGAGAGGATGAGCAAGAAGTATTCCTTTAGAAGAGACAAAGTGATGAAGATATTCAAAGATGCATTGAAAGTGGGTTTGCAGTTGCCAGAAAGCAAGCGACTGTAAGAAGCGAGTAAGAAGGATCACCCAAATTTCGCCCATACCATAGAATATTGGGTCATTCAATTGAGAACTCGCTATGTATTTAAAGATTGGATTGAGCTGCAAAGATCAAGAAGGGAAGATTACTTTATCTAAAAATGTGTTGCTCGACCAACCAATGTAACATACCAACTATGTGTCAATTGCACTACAAGAAGAAACTTCTGTGGGGGCAAGATGCAGTGGGGCATATCAAAAGGCCTGCAAGCTCGAGGGAGGATCTCAAGTTCCCAAGGAGCCTCGCCTCCTTGGAGTTCCGTATAGCTGACGGGAAATTTTCATCTCAAAGAAGTCAAGAAAAATGTTGAAGAAGTTGGGAGAGCTCCCTGGTATCAAGTGGCGGAGAGCTTAAGAACCCAATGAGAAGCCCAAACAAAAAAATCCAAGAAAAATAAAAAAAGATCAAGAACAAGAAAAAAGAAGCGTAAGTGAAGCCTCACTGAATTCCATTACAAGAAGTCAATTATTGAGGAATATATTGACTCTTGGAAGATTATCAGCAAAAGGAGAGAGCCCTAATTACATTAGGGTGATTATTTTCCCGACGAGGTCAAGGAGCTACTTCTCGACTTGGACGAGTCTCAAGATGAAGAGCCCATGGTTGAGACTTGCTCGAGTTATTACCATATACGAAGAAGAAGCATGGGATGATGTTGATAATGAAGATGAACTTGAGCTCCACTATCCAGATGAGGATGATTCTGTACCTGAGCAGTTATATGATAGACATGGGAGACCATATGTGAGTAAAAAATGTAAAAAAAGAAACAAGCTTTTAAGGAAAGGGTTCGAATGGCGATGCTAGGTTGCAGGAAGCTTCAACACAATCTTGTCAAGCAAACCAAAGATTATCCAAAGGAGAAATCAAGAAGAGCACCCAAGTATAAAAATACTTAGAAAGGTGATGCCATATGAAGAGATTCCATCTTTTATCAAAGAGGTGGCATATGACCTCACTCATCGAAAGCCACATATTCCGTGATGGTGATGCCCTTGAATGATTCTCGGGATCACGGAACTCGTGGAATCTTTCTTTTTGTCAAGAGGAGACACATCTTCACCATAGTGAAGGTCGAAAGAGTTGACATAGAGGAAGGAAAAGCACCTCATCTTCTAAACAGTGTGAGTGATGGGAGCTTCCATAAGAAGAGATAAAAATTCAAGAATTATTTCGTAAAAATGGTGGAGGAAGGGTTATTGCTTCTAAAGGAGAAAAGGGATGTTACTATAAACATTAAAAATCGTCCTAAGTATTGTCCTTTTTCTCATCATTTGATAGGGCATAGCATTGGAAGATTGCAATGGTTTCAAGAGTCGGTTACGTAAAGTACTCAAATCAAAAAGTCGTAAGCCTCACCCCGAGGAGTATTTTTGAGATGTCAGTACATGCTATGCCTTGACAATCAAAGGAAGGCATGATAATGGGTGCATCCACCAAGATGAGGAGGAGGAGCCCTCGAATGATTAACAACGCATAAGGCTTTCGAGCAAGCACGTGGCACTAAAGATAAAGGGAAAGAGAAAAGTGATTGATGTTAATGAAGATATTGTGCAACCACGGAAGACTTCTACTCAAGACACAAGATTACAATATTAGTGCCCACTTGAAGAAGATTCCAGCTCAATCTAAGTGTTTTTTTGATGCTACCGATGATGTCACAGAGCTCGTAGACACATTGATCCATGTCTTGCTAAAACCCGTAGAGAGTATCGCTTTATTTTGTCAAGCTCATATACAGTAAGCTTTCACGCATTTGGTTCTCCGGAGATTAATTTCGTAGAAGGACTTGTTGTTGGGGGACAAAGGAGCACAATAGGCCCTTATATGTTACTCGGGTCTTGTGATGGGACAAGGGTTAACCGAATCCTCATCGATCCAGGCTCATCAAGAATCTGATGACACTAAAGACTTTGCATGCCTTGGCGTTGAGACATATCATCTATCACCTGAAAAGATTGTTGTCCAAGGCTTTAACCAAAGATAGTCAAAAAGCCCTTTGATCAATTACTCTCCCTTTTAAAATTGGGAAGTCGACGCCGATGTGAAGTTTCATGTTATCAACATAGATGCTTCCTATAGAGCATTGTTGGGAAGACCATGGCTACATGAAAATTATGTGGTTCCTTCCACTTTGCACCAATGTTTGAAGTACATGAAGGATGATGATGTATACCGTATAGATGTGAGATTCAACCGCTTAGTGTGCATGAAATCAACTATGAGGATGCAAGGTATTTTGTGGAAACACCAAAAGGGGCAAGCTTTCACACCAAAGATGACGCCTTATGAAAGTTTACTAAAACTACCAAGCTCACTCGTAAGAAGGTTTCTATTTCGCCTTTTGAAACCGCACTTTGAAGTGATACGTAGTCTTCCCAAGAAGAAAAAAAGATCATGAAGACATACAAATCGCTCACTCAACCGCTTTGTCGCCACAAGAGGAGCCGATATTTTGGAAGTGATGGTTCCGACGGAGAAGAGCTTTCATTTCTACCAATTAAAAACAGTAAGATGATGATGATGAAGTTCCGGTTGAAAGCTCTCAGATGTTACAAGAATACCTGGAAGGCCTTTTACAAAGCTCCGGATGAGTCGCATGTTAACCTCGGTAGAGCTGCTCATTACCTTTATGTGCCTTCTCGCCATCAAGAGGAGAGAGGGATTCTTCTATAAGTCTCGATCCCAACAAATCTGATGATGAAGATATGTCGATGAACAAGTCGATGGAAGATGAAGAACCTCGCCTTTTGAGGATTCCAAACTACTATCCTCCTAAGCTAAGAAAGTTGATAAAGCAAGTCGGGTTAGTTTGAAGCATCTCAAGAGACAGTGCATATTCTATTTGAGAAGCTTTTGGCATCCTTTCAAGATTGCTATGCAAGGCCAAGGCTTGAGCAAGAGGGGTCTTGGGTTTCAAGATGAGCAAATATGTGAATGTCGCATGGTGTCGCCTATCGAAAGGGTCGGGTGCAGTGAGATGAAGATCCAAATTAAGAAGTATCGATGACCACCTCATGAAAGATATAAAAATTGAAGGATGCACCCTCGAACTTGAAGATGGAGGTCAAGCTACAATTGATGAGTTGGTAGAAATCAACTTGGGAAGTGAGGACGATCCTAAACCCACTTTTCTAAGTGCACAACTAGCTCAAGAAGAGAAAGAAGCCATTCAAAATATTCTTGTGGAGTATATTGACTGTTTTGCATGGAGTTATAAGGAGATGCCGTGACTTGACACGTAGTAGCAAAGGCATAAGCTCGCCATTGACCCAAGTTTTCCACCAGTAAAACAAGCACCAAGGAAGATGAAGTTTGATCTGGAGGGGAGCGTTATTGAAGAAACCAAGAAACTAATCAAGTCGGGTTTCATATGGGAGGAAAAAGTACTCTAATTGATTGCCAAAGATAGTGCCTCGCCAAGAAGAAGAATGGGCAAATCAGAATATGTGTGGACTTCAGGGACTTAAACAAAGCATGTCCCAAAGATGATTTTCCACTACCTGTTATGGAAATCATGATTGATAACACTTCCTCTTATGAGATGTTTTCTTTCATGGATGGTTTCTCTGGGTACAACCAAATTAAGATGAACCCGTAGGATGAAAAAGCATATCATGCTCCCTGACACCAATAGGCATCTACTCGCTATAAAGTTATGCCATTTGGACTAAAGAATGCAGGGGCAACATATCAAAGAGCTATGACGAAGATTTTTGATGATTTGATTCACCCAGTCGTAGAGTGCTATGTAGATGATTTGGTGGTGAAGACACAATCAAAAAGATCAACACCTTAATGACTTAAGAACGGTGTTCGATCGTATTAGGAAATATAACTTGAAGATGAACCCTATGAAATGTGCATTTGGGGTATTATCTGAAAAATTCCTTGATCTCGCCGTGAGGCACCGAGGAATAGAGATTGATCCTTCCAAAAATTAAGGCAATCATAGAAATGCCACCTCCAAAGACATTGAAGCAGCTAAGGTCCTTTCAAGGACGTCTCGCCTATATCCGAAGATTCATCGCCAATCTTTCAGGCAAGTGCAAGCCGTTCTCAAAGTTGGTAAAAAAGGATGCTCCCTTTAAGTGGGACAATGAATGCCAAATTGGTTTTGAAGAAATCAAGCGCTACTTTATTGAATCCCCAAAGTTAGCAGGCACTAATTGAAGGAAAGCCATTGATTTTATACACAACGGCTTTTGATGGATCACTTGGAGCTCTACTAGCCCAAGAGAATGAAGAAGGGAAAGGAGAATGCCCTATACTATCTTAGTAGAATGTTGGTGGGTGTCGAAAACAAATATACACCAATAGAGAAGCACTCGCTCTCCTTGGTGTTTGCGATGAAAGAAGCTTCTGCATTATTTGCTCTCACATAAAGTTATTCTTATCTCAAGAATAGACCCACTCAAGTATTTGATGACCGGACCACTACTTCATCGGAAGATTGGCGAAATGGGCATTGATACTCATGGAGTTCGACATAACTTATACTCCACAAAAAAAGCAATCAAAGGTCAAGCATTGGCGATTTTTCTTGCGGCGCATCCTTTTGCCCGATGAATCTCCCTTGAGATGTGATCTCCCCGATGAAGAGACTTTTGGCGATTGAAGCGGGAAAACAATGTTGGCAGATGTACTTCGATGGAGCTTCTTCGATACAACCAGCTATTAGACCAAAAGTTCCTCAAGTTAGAGCTGGTATTGACTCATCTTCATTTCTCCTGAAGGTGGGATCCTAAGATACTCTCTTTCTTTGTCAAAGCCATGTACTAACAATGAAGCATAATATGAAGCTCTTATCCCTGGATTGGAGCTAGCAACAAGATGGGGATTCAAAGCTTGCATATATATGGCGATTCACAACTCATTATAAATCAAAGTTGAAGGAAGTTTCAAGACTCATAAACTAGAACTCCTTCAAGATCATCGAGAGTTATTGAATTGTTGAAGCAAATTCGATGTTGTCGAGAGAGTTTCCGTGTCGATTAATGGAAAAGGTATAGTTTAGCCAAATTGGCAAAAAGAGTTGGTCGATCCGGATCAAGAGGAGATCCAAGTCACCATTCAAACAAAGGAAAAGTGCTAAGTTCATGCTTTGATGAAGAATTAGAAAATAAGAAGCTCAAAAAAGAAGAAATTCTGACAATGGTTGAAGATGATTGGAGAGAGCCTTTCATTAAATACTTAAAGTATGGCGAGCTCCCAGATGAAAAGTCTCGAGCTATGCAGTTAAAGAAAAGGGCGATGAGGTTTACCCTTGTTAATGATGTTCTCTATCGAAGATCATATGATCAACTCCTGCTAAGATGTCTCTCGAAGGAGGAGTCTGAAGAAGTCATGCATGAAGTCCATTCTGGTATTTGTGGAGCTCACCAGTCAGGACCGAAGATGCGGTTGAAGATTAAACATATTGGGTACTATTGGCCGAGCATGATTAACGATTGCCTACAATATGCAAGACAGTGCAAACTATGCCAAGCCCATGGGGATTTCATTCATCAACACCCCAATCCTTTACACCCTACAATCTCTTCATGGCCTTTCGAGATGTGGGGGACTGATGTGATAGGTCCTATTGAGCCACCATCATCAAGAGGGCATCGCTTTATATTGGCTGCCACTGACTATTTCTCACGGTGGGCGGAAGCCATTCCTTTAAAGGAAGTAAAGGCAGAAAACATTATCAAGTTCTTCAAAGATCATGTGCTATATAAATTTGGGACGCCTAGAAGGATCATCTCTGACAACGGGCGAGCATTCAAAAGTTTCAAGGTTGGAAGGTTTGCTCAACATCACAAAATAGATTGGAGGTATTCCTCTATCTATAATGCTAGAGCAAATGGTCTTCGTCAAGCATTCAATAAAAACAATATCCAAATTGTTGAAGAAAGCAGTTTCGAAAAGTCAAAGGGATTGGCACGAAAGGCTTCCTGAAGTTTTATGGGCATACCGGACAACGATCGAACACCGACTCAATCAACACCATACTCGCTGATATTTGGTACGTAGTCGTTTCTTCCACTTGAAGTCCAAATTCCATCTTTTAAGAATTGCCTTACAAAATGAACTCACAAATGAAGATAGAGTTCGCTTGCGCTTGGATGAGCTTGATGCTTTAGATGAAAGAAGGCTAGAGGCCCAACAAAATCTTGAAGTCTACAAAGCAAGGATGGCTCGAGCTTACAATAAGATGGCTCGAATTCGAACTTTCGAGAAAGGAGAGATGGTATGGGTGTTAAGAAGACCAATCATCACCAACAAGCATGCTGGGGGCAAATTCAAGTCAAATTGGGAAGGCCCATATATTATAGAGGTCGTCTACGAAGGTGGGGCTTATCAACTAGTCGACGCCGATGGAAGGAGACCTATGCCACCCATCAATGCGCGTTTTTTGAAAAAATATTATCCGTGATGTATATGTAATGCATGATTTGAAAATGCTAGAAAGAAGCAAAAAGAAAAAAAGATAAATATAAAAATAGAAGAAGAAGAACTTGTGTTTGTCTATGACGGAATGTCCAGTGCTCTTGTTTGAGCAGGTTGGTCAAGCATAATATATGCTTCTCGAGGCAAATTACGAGTTCTATTATCTTGTTTCTCTTTTGAATAAAAGCGCATTGTAGAAGGGGAAGGTTTGTGTTTGTCTATGACGGAACGTCCAGTGCTCTTGTTTGAGCAAATTGGTCAAGCATACATACATGCTTCTCGAGGCAAAACACAAATTTTATTATGTTGTTTTTCTTTATCAAATTGAATAAAGATATGATTCCATGAATTTTGAAATGATTCTTGTAAGTTTTGTTTTAGGAGACTACATGCAAATCTTATAAGAAGCTATGAGATCGAATAAAAAAAAGGAAAAGAAAAAAACACCAAGGAAGTGATAAATTTTGAAGGCAAAATCTGCAGTTTTTTTCATGAAAGTGCTGTTTTGATCAAGTAGCTCATCGGGCATCCAAGTCAACTCTGATCGCTATGAAATTTTAACCACATCATAAACATAGGAGGATAGTCAATATCAACGGTTGAAATTAAATTTTGAGTTCTGATGATTTTTAAAGAATTCTAAACTTCAAGATAAGATTCAGAAAATTTGTCCTCAAATGACCAGAGTTGATCAAAGCTTCATCGGATAATGATAACTTCTCTGATTAATCTGAAAATTTTAGTGAAGCTTTGAGACGTTATGATTCTTCATGTGAACGGTTATGATTATATTTTGAAGTTCATGAAATTTCAAACTAAATTCGTGACTCAGCAGCAAAATCCATTGATAATTGTCATGGAAACTGTTTGTCATCAAGTTAATGATCAAATGGTTAGAAGTATTGGGATCTTCTTGAAAATATTTTGGACATGTACAAGACGTCTTCGTCTCCAGTATGAACGGTGGAGATTGAGTTTGAGGCCCATTTACCTCTCGTAGAAATTCATAAGTTCAAATCAAATTTTGTTAAACATTGCGGTCTCCATTGTTAATTTTCAAGTCGATGATCAAGTGGTTTAATCTTTCTTGGTACTTATGAAATTTTTATTTACACTCAGATTATTTCTCTTTGAGTTGGATGGCTGAAATCATGTTTGGAGTTTGGCACATTAAAAAAAACATTAAAACTCAAACAAACAAAAGAAAAAAACAAAAAAAAGAGAGAAAATTGGAAAAAAGAGAAAAAAATTCGTAAAAGTAAAAAAAGGGGGAAGAAGCTACACATGAAGTCGAGTTTTTTTGTTAAAAAAAGAAAAAGAAAAGAAAAAGAAAAAGCTTATGAATTGTGCAAATTATGCGAATTGAGCAAAAAAATATCATGGAATGGGAATAAAAACTTCAAATGGGCTGAAAAATTTTTGAAGTTTGAGGGATTCTTGCACCTTCCTCCCTCAACTATTGTTTGTGAGGAAGCTACAAGGGGGGCATTTGTTTATATGGAATTTTTAATTCCTAATTCCATTAAAAATTTATTATTAAAATAAAAATAATAATAAACTATATAAAAAAATATGGAAAAAAGAGGGTTTGAAATGAAAAATAAGCAAATTCAAAGAAGATAAGAATAAAAAAATTTTTGAATTCAAATTTTTTTGAAAGAAAAATCTCTCGGAGTTGAGGATTTTAGGGGGATGTTGAGGATTTGGGGAAACAAGAAAAAAAAGGAGGAGACGGAGAGGAAGAGGAAGGGAGACAGGGAGAGAACAAAGGGGAACAGGAAGAAAAGAGAGCAAGAAGAAGAAGGGAAAAAGAATCAGAGAAGAAGACGAAGAGTGAAGTTAAAGACATCGGATAGGCGAGGAGATCAGATAGGTTCGAAAAGCTCAACAAAATCAAAAAAAAAATCATCGGGCTGATGGGAGGCGACATTGACGACTTGAAAAATCTTAGGTATTATTTAATAAAAAAAGCTATATGAGAATGCTTATCTATGAGAGAACCCATGATGATTTAAAAAAAAATGCACTTATTTCAGGCATGATGATTTTATCACACTAAAATATATACATGGTTTATATGTATGGTGATTTCATTAGAAAGAGACCTACATGCTTACTTTAGTACCCCATTAAACCCATCATGGAGAGAAATATATATGTATGACTACATATGCACATCTTTCTGTTTGCGTGTTCATGTTCCACTACCCTTCCTTATTTTATTGTTCACCCGATCATAAGGTTTTATGTTGCTTATCTTATGTCCATGTTTGATGCATGAGGATTGACAAAAAAAAAAAATGTTAGTAATTGATCGTTCTATCCAAGTTATTTAATTCATCCGTATTTTAGATTAGATGTGGGGAGGCAAGAATAGGCGAAAATAAAAAAATAAGAAATAAAAAAAAGAGAAAAGAATAGCTCATAGGAACATTAGGGTTGTCTGCAATCAACGTAGAGCAAAAATAAAAAAATAAAAAAAATAAAAAATAATGTGTACAGAAGATTTGGGTTTATTTGTGATAAAAGTGGAGAAGTAAAACGCTAAATTTTGAGGGTTTAGTAGCAAAAATCCTCAGGTAAACGTGAAAATAAAAAAATTGGGGGTCAATTTGTGAATTTTGGCATAAAAAAAAAGTTAAAATTATGGGTTTATTTGCAAAATATGATGCAATGTAATAAAAAAAAGGGTTAGAGGGTCTAGTTGCATAAATCCTTACATTAGTAGGAATTCAAAAGGATAATGTGCAAAAAATGTCATGAAGGGGTAAAAATGCAGAGGATTCTAGAGAAAGTCGAGGGCATTTTTTTGTACTTTTTCATGAGTGATGAGTTTATTTGTGAGGCCATTTTCAGTGTGATGATAAAAATGAGGAATGAAAAGAAAGAGAGAGAGATAAAAAGGGAAAAATCAAGAAAGATGGAAAAAATGAGAGAAGGATGAGTAAAAAAGGGAGGAAAGAAAAATATGGAAAAATAGAAGGGTGAGTAAAATGAGAGAAGAAAGGAAAAATATGGATGAAAGGATGGGTTAAAAAGAGAGAGAGTAAAAATGAGGAGTAAAGGATGAATTTGAGTGGGGGTATTTTGGTAATTTTTCTTCGCAGGCTTCCTCTAGAAAAAATCCTATGAAATTTCTCTAATTCCACCTTGACTTTCTTGGGGTAACGAGACTTTTTCATGAAATTTTTCTCTAATTCCACCTTGAGGCTTTTGGGCTTTCTTGGGAGATGTGAGAAAAATTTTTCATATTTTTCTCTAATTCCACCACTGAGCTTTTGGCTTTCTTGGGAGTATGAGGACTTTTAATAAAATTTTTCTCTAATTCCACCTTGAGCCTTGGCTTTTCTTGGGAGTAACGAGAAAATTTTTATATTTTCTCTAATTCCATCATGAAGCTTTGGCTCTCTTGGGGTAACGAAAAAATTTTCATATTTTCTCTAATTCCACCTTGAGCTTTGGCTTTCTTGGGGTAACGAGAAAATTTTTTTCTCTCATTCCACCTTGAAGTCTCGACTTTCTAGGGGTAACGAGAAATTTTTCATAATTTCTCTAATTCCACCTTGAAGTCTTGACACTCTTGGGGTAAAGAGAAATCTTTTCATAAAAAAAATCAAACCCTTTCTTCAAGCTCACTTTGAGGTCTCTTGACGCTCATTGGAGTAAAAAAGTGAAATGAAAAAAAAAGTAAAAAAAATTTCCTTGAAGTGATAAAAAAATGAAAAGTTCACAAAAAAAAATATCTCTCATCAACACTCATAAAAAGAGAAGAGTTGACAAAGATTTCTTTAAGCTCACTTGGAGGTCTTTTGACACCCGTTGGAGTGAAAAGAGGTACAATGAAAAGTAAAAAAAAAAATCTTTTCTTGAAATGAAAGGAAGAGTAAAAATGAAAATTTCATAGAAGAGATGATGATAAAAAAATGAATGAAAATTTTCAAAAAAAAAAATGCATGCTTCTCGTCAACACTTATTGAAAAAGTTGAGTTGGCAAAGATTTTCTTAAGCCTATTGTCAGGTCTCTTTCATGAGTAAGATGTCCATTTTAAAATCAAGTCAAAATTATTAAGTTAATGACCTAACCATATTAAAGGTCACGACTTAAAATCAAATGGTCAAGGCTTAAAAGCATTGAAGAGCTAAGACCTGAATGCATCATGTAAACGACAAATGCAACTCTGAAGTTTTAAGGCACTGAAGCCAAAAGACTTGAGGAGTTTCACAAGTCAAGGAGCTGGAGATTTTACAAGCATAAAGAGCCAAAGTCTTCAGCGATAAAAGAAGCAAAAAGTGACCAAGTAGGGCAACTCAGTAAATATAAAAGTGGCCGCGAGCTTGGACTAAGCTATGTTTCAAGACACAAACCCACATAAAAAAGAAATCGAGGAGAGCTACATCCACAAAGCTAAAAGGGATCTTCGACACACTTTTTAGTATAGGAGCTAAGAGCGCAGCTAAAAATAAATTTTTTTGAAGAGCATGATAAAAATAGCTCTTTCTATCTCTTGTTAAGCTCTCTTAGAGAATAGCTCTCTACTTTTTGTATTCTTGTCTATGATCATGTATTCGCATGCATCTTTGAAATTAAATATAAAAAAATTATCATGTTTATTCGAGTTTGCTTTCCTCATTCACACTTGTTTCTTAATCGGAGGTTCCCATGACATTGTCTGGGGTAATTAATATTAGGGGCTTGCCCCTAATAGGAGTTATGAACCCGCAATCATCTGAAATATAAAAAAAAAATTAAATTTTGATTTGTGATCCATGCTTTTCAACCGGTCATACCCTAATTAAAGGCCGGGTGGAAAGAAAGGAGCCCACAAAGTCTGGTGATTTCATTAGAAAGAGACCTACATGCTTACTTTAGTACCCCATTAAACCCATCATGGAGAGAAATATATATGTATGACTACATATGCACATCTTTTTGTTTGCGTGTTCATGTTCCACTACCCTTCCTTATTTTATTGTTCACTCGATCATAAGGTTTTATGTTGCTTATCTTATGTCCATGTTTGATGCATGAGGATTGACAAAAAAAAAAAAATGTTAGTAATTGATCGTTCTATCCAAGTTATTTAATTCATCCGTATTTTAGATTAGATGTGGGGAGGCAAGAATAGGCGAAAATAAAAAAAATAAGAAATAAATAAAAAAAAAGAAAAGAATAGCTCATAGGAACATTAGGGTTGTCTGCAATCAACGTAGAGCAAAAATAAAAAATAATGTGTACAGAAGATTTGGGTTTATTTGTGATAAAAGTGGAGAAGTAAAACGCTAAATTTTGAGGGTTTAGTAGCAAAAAAATCCTCGAGATAAGCGTGAAAAATAAAAATTGGGGGTCAATTTGTGAATTTTGGCATAAAAAAAAAGTTAAAATTATGGGTTTATTTGCAAAATATGATGCAATGTAATAAAAAAAAGGGTTAGAGGGTCTAGTTGCATAAATCCTTACATTAGTAGGAATTCAAAAGGATAATGTGCAAAAAATGTCATGAAGGGGGTAAAATGCAGGGGGATTCTAGAGAAAGTCGAGGGCATTTTTGTACTTTTCATGAGTGATGAGTTTATTTGTGAGGCCATTTTCAGTGAAAAAAAAATGATAAAAAATGAGGAATGAAAGAAAAGAGAAGAGATAAAAAAAGGAAAAAAATCAAGAAAGATGGAAAAAATGAGAGAAGGATGAGTAAAAAAGGGAGGAAAGAAAAATAAAGGGGAGTAGTGAGATGAAAAATGAAAAGAAAAAAATGAGAAAAAAAAAGGAAGATAAAAAAAAGAGAAAATATAAAAATGAATAAGGGATGAATTCATTGGGGGGTATTTTGGTAATTTTCTTTGCAGGGCCTTCTCCAGGAAAATCCTATAAAATTTTCTCTAATTCCACCTTGGGTCTTGGCTTTCTTGGGGTATCGAGAAATTTTCATAAATTTCTCTAATTCCACTATGAGTCTTGACTTTCTTGGGGATGTAGAAATTTTTCATAAAATTCTCTCTAATTCCACCTGAAGTCTTGACTTTCTTGGGGAATGTAGAAATTTTTCTTAAATTTCTTTAATTCCCATGTCAGTCTTGACTTTCTTGGGAGTGAGAAATTTTTCATAAAATTCTCTCTAATTCCACCTTGAAGTCTTGACTTTCTTGGGGTAACGAGAAATTTTTCTTAAATCACTCTAATTCCACCTTGAAGTTTTGACTTTCTTGGGGTAACGAGAAATTTTTCGATAATTTCTCTCATTCCACCTTGAAGTTTTGACTTTCTTGGGAGTAACGAGAAATTTTTCATGAATTTCTCTCATTCCACTTTGAAATCTTAACATTCTTGGAGTAAAGAGAAATTTTTCCATAAAAAGTTAAATCCTCTTTTCAAGCTCACTTTGAGGTCTTTTGACACTCATTGGAGTAAAAGAAAAAAAATGTGAAATGAAAAAAAAAATTTCTTAAAGTGGAAGGAAAAGTAAAATTGAAGAAGAAATGAAGAGTTCACAAAAGACATCTCTTGTCAACACTCATTAAAAAAACAAGAAGAGTTGACTCTCATGGGGTAAATCTTTTCTTGAAATGAAAAAGAAGAAAAATGAAAGTTTCAAAAAATGATGACTGAATAAAAAATGAATGAATGAAATCTAAAAAAAGAGGAAAAAATTCTCTTGCCAACATTTATTGAAAAAAAGTTAAGTTGGCGAAAAATTTTTCTTGAAACCCATTATGAGGGTCTCTCTTATGAGTTTGAGATCCATTTTAAAAGCAAATCAAAATTATCAAGTTAATGACCTAACCATGTTGAGGGTCGCAACTTAAAGAATCCAATGGTCAAGGCTCAAAAGAATTGAAGAGTCAAGACCTAAAATGCCTCGTGTAAACGACAAATGCAACTCGGAAGTTTCAAGACACCAAGAAGTCAAAGGCGTGAGGGAGTTTCACAAGTCCAGGAGCTGGAGATTTTACAAGCACAAAAGGCCAAAGTCTTCAGCGATAAAAGAAGCAGAAAGTGATCAAGTAGGCAACTCATAAAATGTAGAGTGGCCGCAGCTTGAGAACTAAGCGATATGTCAAGATACAATCGCACATAAAAAAAAGAAATCGAGGAAGGGTTATATTCACAGAACTAAAAGGATCTTCCAACATACCTTCAGTGAAGGAGCTAAGAATGCCAGCCGAGCAAAAAGAAGTTTGAGGAGCATGATAGAAGAATAGCTCTTTCTAAAAAAAAACTCTCTTGTCAAGCTTTTTAAAACAAATGGCTCTATTAATGCTTATGTATTCTTGTTTATGATCATGTGTTCGCATGCATCTTTGAAATTAATAAAAAATTATTATTCAGTTACTTCTCATTCACACTTGTTTCTTAATCGGAGGTTCCCATGACATTGTCTGGGGTAATTAATATTAGGGGCTTGCCCCTAATAGTAGTTATGAACCCATAATCCCTTGAAGTCATATAAAAAAAATAAAAAATCTGATTTGTGATCCATATTTTCAACCGGTCAATCCCAATTAAAGGCCGGGTGGAAAGAAAGGAGCCCACAAAGTCTGGCACGCCCGGTGGGGATCGAACCCACAATCGCTGATTAGAAGTCAGAGGGAAAGCATGCCCGGCTATGGAAGCTAGTTATAAGCAAAGACAGAGAGCAGTTCATGCAAAAAGTAACCATGCCATGCCAAGTTAATCCCTTGTGCGATATTTGTGAAACTGGAGAATGAAAGCGTGTCTCTATTCAGTAGTCCGTCACCTCCTGTTCCAAAGAGGCCATGCCTAGTTAATAACCATGTTTGGAGAATTTCATTGAGGAGCTTGACTTTCTTTTATGGATCAGAATGATGGTTAGAAACCATGTATATTCTACTCCAGTGATAGATAATGAAATGAAATGCTTTTAAGTTGTCAGCATGATGAAAGCCCATGATTTCTAAAAAAAAAGATATTATATAAAGAATGAGAAGTATGAACGGGTGGGCCACGTGAAACAAAGTTAGGGAATTTGCATAACTTATGCATATGTGTATAAAATAAAAAAATTAAAAAAATTCAAAAGAAGCATGCATGAAATAAAAAAATAATAGATGGGAAGCATGCATAACATAAAAAAAAAATAAAAAAAATAAAAAAAATTCAAAAGAACGAATCGCAGCATGAAAGAGATGCATGTAATGGCATAATTCTTAAAAGGGCGGGTCCCACCATATGAAGATAAATATGACAAGCATGGATTTACTTATATATGTATATGTTGCCAGGTTGGATTTCACATACTCAAGGGACATGAAGCTAAAGAGTTTGAAGGCTTCATACCATTCCCCATTATGAGTATATTCAACAACTAATGCATTCCAAAAATTTATTCCTCTATCTAATATTAGATAGAACAGTTCTCTAGCAGCAAGCATGTTTCCACTACCTGCATATCCTAATATCATGACAGACCATGAAATACCATCCTTGTACATTTTACCAAAAATTTTTCGTGCAGCAATCATATCACCAACCTTAGTGTAGCATGAAATTATGGCATTACAAGCCACAACATTTTCATCAGACAAATCACTAAAAATGTTCCTCGCTTTTTGTACATGACCATGCTTGGCATACATGTCTAATAATGCTGTTTGCACATGAATGGAGGAAAGAAATCCAAGTTTGAATGCATGAGCATGAGCATTTAATCAAATGAATAAGAACGGTTGCCATCTAGTGATCCCACATTTAGGCTATTCGGGAAATGGTCTCACTCGTCTATATACCATAGCGTGATACTTAAGAGAATAAAAAAAGCCTCAGATAATGAGATAAAGCAACAACTGCTCAATGTTTGTTATAAGCATGGAGAATATTATTTGACTTTTGTGAGTAACAAAAAAATATGCCAATGAGCAATGCTTTTTGTAACTAAAATTCAGAAGTAGATGGATGATAATTGCCAGTCTATCCAAGATAATTCTTCTCTCTGGGCTAGGCTCTGCCTGAAGGTTGAGCACCTAGATGCCTTGTTGCTATCGGTAGAAGGTCAGGGACATGACCATTGTGAAAAAAATCTAGGGTGGGCACTAGCATAGTCTTCGAGTCCTCAATGCAAGTTACTCAAAGCAGGAATTGTTTTCAAGCCGAGTATAAAAGATTACGAAATGACGGAATATTTGATCTATACAACCTAGAACATGATTGTCATAGTTTACTAAATCAAGTTGCTTATGGACAGTGAGAATGATTCCTTATATGCGTAGCCATGTTTAAAAGAAGTTTGATTAATAATAAACAAAAAGACATGGGGCTTGACACGGGCCCGAGCATGAAAAGAGACACACATGCAAATAAATATAAAAAATTAATTAAAAAATGATGAGGAACATACATGCATATTCATCATTTTCATTATTGCAAGATGGACCCTAAAGTGAATAAGCAATGCAGAGCTATTCATAATTTTGACTAATGCTTGGTCTATCATAAATATAATAATCATATGTGACTAAAAAAAATATTTATACATGTAAAATTGTTGATTTCCTCTCAAGCGATCATTCTCAAATAAAACCTGGGATTTAGAGTCAAATAACAAAAGGTATTCGTTCTGAAGTGACAACAAAAAAATATTCATCTCGAGGCAGGATGGCAACGAGGCATGCAAAATGGTGATGAGGCATATGCAACGATATGTGATAAAATATAATAAAACAAAAAAAAATCAAAACCAAAGCAACAAGTCGAGATTCAAAATATATATATATATATATATAATCAATATTTAAAAAAAATCATATAAATCGACAAATGACTTCAATGGTCTCAAAGACATCAAAAGTCGAAGACCCAAAGAGTTCCACAAGTCAATGTTTAAAAATTTATATAAATCGACAATTGAGCTCAATGGTCTCAAAGACATCAAAAGTCGAAGACCCAAAGAGTTCCACAAGTCAATGTTTAAAAAATTTATATAAATCGACAATTGAGCTCAGCGGTCTCAAGACATCAAAAGTCGAAGATCCAAAGAGTTTCATAAGTCAATATTTAAAAATCTATATCAACAACTGAACTCAGCGGTCTCAAGACATCAGAAGTCGAAGACTTAAAGAGTTTCACAAGTCAATATAAAAAATCATATAACTCGACAATTGAACTCAACGGTCTCAAGACATCAGAAGTCGAAGACCTAAAGAGTTTCACAAGTCAATATTTGAAAATCCATATAAATCGACAATTAGACTCAGTGGTCTCAGGACATCAAAAGTCAAAGATCCAAGGAGCTTCACAAGTCAATATTTAAAATCCTATATAAATTGACAATTAAGCTCAGCAGTCTCAAGACATCAAAAGTCGAAGACCCAAAGAGTTTCACAAGTCAATATTTGAAAATCTATACAAATCGACAATTGAGCTCAACGGTCTCAAGACAACAAAAAAGTCGAAGACCCAAAGAGTTTCACAAGTCAATATTTAAAAATCTACATAAATCGACAATTGAACTCAGTAGTCCCAAGACGTCAGAGGTCAAAGACTCAAAGAGTTTCACAAGTCAAGATGGGAGCTTCACAAGCATAAGAGCCGAAGCTTATGAAAAATCAATATCAAGTCTATGGTTCATCAACATGGAGAAGTCATAACTTGAAATTCAAATTCAAGATGCAAATCAAGTCCAAAAATGCAAAATGTCCAAGACACAAGTCCATAAGTCAAGATGATTGTCAAGATGATTTTAAATTTTTTGTATTTTCAATGGAATCCATGAATTCATATTTATTGAAATGAATGAAAATTGATTGTCATAAAATCAAATGGTCAAGGCTTAAAAGCATTGAAGAGCTAAGACCTGAATGCATCATGTAAACGACAAATGCAACTCTGAAGTTTTAAGGCACCAAGAAGCCAAAGACTTGAGGAGTTTCACAAGTCAAGGAGCTGGAGATTTTACAAGCATAAAGAGCCAAAGTCTTCAGCGATAAAAGAAGCAAAAAGTGACCAAGTAGGCAACTCGTAAATATAAAGTGGCCGCAGCTTGGACTAAGCTATGTTTCAAGACACAAACCCACATAAAAAAAAGAAATCGAGGAGAGCTACATCCACAAAGCTAAAAGGATCTTCTGACACACTTTTAGTATAGGAGCTAAGAGCGCCAGCTAAAAAAAAATAAATTTTTGAAGAGCATGATAAAAATAGCTCTTTCTAAAAAAAAATCTCTTGTTAAGCTCTCTTAGAGAATAGCTCTCTACTTTTGTATTCTTGTCTATGATCATGTATTCGCATGCATCTTTGAAATTAAATATAAAAAATTATCATGTTTATTCAGTTGCTTCTCATTCACACTTGTTTCTTAATCGGAGGTTCCCATGACATTGTCTGGGGTAATTAATATTAGGGGCTTGCCCCTAATAGGAGTTATGAACCCGCAATCATCTGAAATATAAAAAAAAAATTAAATTTTGATTTGTGATCCATGCTTTTCAACCGGTCATACCCTAATTAAAGGCCGGGTGGAAAGAAAGGAGCCCACAAAGTCTACCAGTTTTCTAATTCTTCATCAAAGCATGAACTTAGCACTCGCCTGTTTCGAATGGTGACTTGGATCTCCTCTTGATCTGGATCAGCCAACTCTTTTGCCAATTTGGCTAAACTATCTCCTTTTTCCATTAATCGACCCGGAAACTCTCTCGACTTAACATCGGGAATTTGCTTCAACAATTCAATAACTCTCAGGGATGATCTTGAAGGAGTTCTAGTTTATGAGTCTTGAAACTTCCTTCAACCTGATTTATAATGAGTTGTGAATCGCCATATATATGCAAGCTTTGAATCCCCATACTTGATCGCTAGCTCCAATCCAGGATGAGAGCTTCATATTATGCTTCATTGTTAGTACATGGCTTTGACAAAGAAAGAGAGTATCTTAGGATCCCACCTTCAGGAGAAATGAAGATGAGTCCAATACCAGCTCTAACTTGAGGAACTTTTGGTCTAATAGCTGGTTGTATCGAAGAAGCTCCATCGAAGTACATCTGCCAACATTGTTTTCCCGCTTCAATCGCCAAAGTCTCTTCATCAGGGAGATCACATCTCAAGGGAGATTCATCGGGCAAAGGATGCGCCGCAAGAAAATCTGCCAATGCTTGACCTTTGATTGCTTTTTTTGTGGAGTATAAGTTATGTCGAACTCCATGAGTATCAATGCCCATTTCAGCCAATCTTCCAGTAAGTAGTGGTCTGGTCATCAAATACTTGAGTGGGTCTATTCTTGAGATAAGAATAACTTTTATGTGAGAGCAAATAATGCCGAAAGCTTCTTTCTGCAAACACCAAGGAGAGGCGAGTGCTTCTCTATTGGTGTATATTTGTTTTCAGCACCCACCAACATTCTACTAAGATAGTATAGGGCATTCTCCTTCCCTTCTTCATTCTCTTGGGCTAGTAGAGCTCCAAGGGATCCATCCAAGGCCGTTGTGTATAAAATCAATGGCTTTCCTTCAATTGGTGCCGCTAACACTGGGGGATTCAATAAGTAGCGCTTGATTTCTTCAAAACCAATTTGGCATTCATTGTCCCACTTAAAGGGAGCATCCTTTTTTACCAACTTTGAGACGGCTTGCACTTGCACGAAAGATTGGCGATGAATCTTCGGATATAGGCGAGGCGTCCTTGAAAGGACCTTAGTCGCTTCAATGTCTTTGAGGTGGCATTTCTATGATTGCCTTAATTTTTGGAAGGATCAATCTCTATTCCTCGAGTGCCTCACGACGAATCCAAGGAATTTTTCCGAGATAATACCCCAAATGCACATTTCATAGGGTTCATCTTCAAGTTATATTTCCCTAATACGATCGAACACCGTTCTTAAGTCATTAAGGTGTTGATCTTTTGATTGTGTCTTCACCACCAAATCATCTACATAGCACTCTACGACTGGGTGAATCAAATCATCAAAAAAATCTTCGTCATAGCTCTTTGATATGTTGCCCCGCATTCTTTAGTCCAAATGGCATAACTTTATAGCGGTAGATGCCTATTGGTGTCCGGAGCAGTGATATGCTTTTTCATCCTCCGGGTCCATCTTAATTTGGTTGTACCCGGAGAAACCATCCATGAAAGAAAACATCTCATAAGAGGAAGTGTTATCAATCATGATTTCCATAACAGGTAGTGGAAAATCATCTTTGGGACATGCTTTGTTTAAGTCCCTGAAGTCCACACATATTCTGATTTGCCCATTCTTCTTCTTGACAGGCACTATGCTGGCAATCCAATTAGGGTACTTTTCCTCCCTTATGAAACCAGCTTCGATTAGTTTCTTGGTTTCTTCAATAACGCTCTCCTCCAGATCAAACTTCATCTTCCTTGGTGCTTGTTTTCTGGTGGAAAACTTGGGTCAATGAGCGAGCTTATGCCTTTGCTACTACGTGTCAAGTCCACGGCATCTCCTTATAACTCCATGCAAAACAGTCAATATACTCCACAAGAATGTTTTGAATGGCTTCTTTCTCTTCTTGAGCTAGTTGTGCACTTAGAAAAGTGGGTTTAGGATCATCCTCACTTCCCAAGTTGATTTCTACCAACTCATCAATTGTAGCTTGACCTCCATCTTCAAGTTCAGGGGGTGCATCCTTCAATTTTATATCTTTCATGAGGTGGTCATCTGATACTTCTTGATTTCGGATCTTCATCTCACTGCCCGACCCTTCGATAGTCGACACCATGCGACATTCAACTATTTGCTCATCTTGAAACCCAAGACCCTCTTGCTCAAGCCTTGGCCTTGCATAGCAATCTTGAAAGGATGCCAAAAGCTTCTCAAAGAGAATATGCCTGTCTCTTGAATGCTTCAAACTAACCCCCGGCTTGCTTTATCAACTTTCTTAGTTTAGGAGGATAGTAGCTTGGAATCCTCAAAGGCCAAGGTTCTTCATCTTCCATCGGTTTGCTCATCAAAATATCTTCATCATCAGATTTGTTGGGATCAGACTTATAGAAGAGAATCCCTCTCTCCTCTTGATGGCGAGAAGGCACATAAAAGGTAATGAGCCGCTCTACCGAGTTAACATGCGACTCATCCAGGGCTTTGTAAAGGCCTTCCGGTATTCTTGTAACATCTGAGAGCTTTCAACCGGAACTTTATCATCATCATCTTCTGTTTTAATTGGTAGAAATGAAAGCTCTTCTCCGTCAGAACCATCACTTCCAAAATATCGGCTCCTCTTGTGACGACAAGCAGTTGAGTGAGCGATTTGTATGTCTTCATGATCTTTTTCTTCTTCGGAAGACTACGTATCACTTCAAAGTGCGGTTTCAAAGGCGAAATGAAACCTTCTTACGAGTGAGCTTGGTAGTTTTAGAAACTTTCATAAGAGCGTCATCTTTGGGTCGTGAAAAGCTTGCCCCCTTTTGGTGTTTCCACAAAAATACCTCGCATCCTCATAGTTGATTTCATGCACACCAAAGCGGTTTGAATCTCCCCATCTATGCGGTATACATCATCATCCTTCATGTACTTCAAACATTGGTGCAAAGTGGAAGGAACCACATAATTTTCATGTAGCCATGGTCTTCCCAACAATGCTCTATAGGAAGCATCTGCGTTGATAACATGAAACTTCACATCGGCGTCGACTTCCCAATTTTAAAAAGGGAGAGTAATTGACCCAAGGGCTTTTTGACTATCTTTGGTTAAAGCCTTGGACAACAATCTTTTCAGTTTGATAGATGATATGTCTCCAACGCCAAGGCATGCAAAGTCTTTAGTGTCATCAGATTTCTTGATGAGCACTGGATCAATGAGGGATTCGGTTAACCCTTGTCCCATCACAAGACCCGAGTAACATATAAGGGCCTATTGTGCTCCTTTGTCCCCAACAACAAGTCCTTCTCCTGAAATTAATCTCCGGAGAACCAAATGCGTGAGAGCTTACGTTATATGAGCTTCGACAAAAATAAAGCTTGATACTCTCCCCGGGTTTTTGCAAGACATGGATCAATGTGTCTACGAGCTCCTGTGACATCATCAGCGCATCAAAAACACTTAGTTGAGCTGGAATCTTCTTCAAGTGGGCACTAATATTGTAATCTTGTGTCTTCGAGTAGAAGTCTTCCAGTGGTTGCACAATATCTTCATTAACATCAATCACTTTCTCTTTCCCTTTATCTTTAGTGCCGCGTGCTTGCTCGAGAAGCCTTCCCATACGTTGTTAATCATTCGAGGCTCCTCCTCCTCATCTTGGTGGATGCACCCATTATCATGCCTTCCTTTGATTGTCAAGGGCATAGCATGTACCGACATCTCAAAATACTCCCTCGGGTAGGCTTACTGACGCGAGTTTGAGTACTTTTATGTAACCAGCTCTTGAAACCATTGCAATCTTCCAATGTATGCCCTATCAAATGATGAAAAGGACAATACTTAGGACGATTTTTAATGTTTGTAGTAACATCCCTTTTCTCCTTTAGAAGCAATAACCCTTCCTCCACCATTTTCTGAAATAATTCTTGAATTTTATCTCTTCTTATGGAGAAGCTCCCATCACTCACACTATTTAGAAGATGAGGTGCTTTTCCTTCCTCTATGTCAACTCTTCGACCTTCACTATGGTGAAGATGTGTCTCCTCTTGACAAAAAGAAAGATTCACAGGTTCCGTGATCCCAGAATCATTCCAAGGGGCATCACCATCTGGAATATGTGGCTTTCGATGAGTGAGGTCATGTGCCACCTCTTTGATAAAAGATGGAATCTCTTCATATGGCATCACCTTTCTAAGTATTTTATACTTAGGTGCTCTTCTTGATTTCTCCTTTGGATAATGCTGGTTTGCTTGACAAGATTGTGTTGAAGCTTCCTGCAACCTCGCATTCGCCATTCGAACCCTTTCCTTAAAAGCTTGTTTCTTTTTCTGTTTTTTACTCACATATGGTCTCCCATGTCTATCATATAACTGCTCAGGTACAGAATCATCCTCATCTGGATAGTGGAGCTCAAGTTCATCTTCATCATCAACATCATCCCATGCTTCTTCTTCGTATATGGTAATAACTCGACAAGTCTCAACCATGGGCTCTTCATCTTGAGACTCGTCCAAGTCTGAGAGTAGCTCCTTGACCTCATCAGGAAAATAATCACCTAATGTAATTAGGGCTCTCTCCTTTTGCTGATAATCTTCCAAGGAGTCAATATATTCCTCAATAATTGACTTCTTGTAATGGAATTCAGCAGGCTTCACTTGCTTCTGCTTCTTTTTCTTGTTCTTGATCTTTTTATTTTTCTTGGATTTTTGTTTGGGCTTCTCATTGGGTTCTTGAGCTCTCCGCCACTTGATACCAGGGAGCTCTCCCAACTTCTTCAACATTTTTCTTGACTTCTTTGAGATGAAAATTTCCCATAAGCCTTCTGGAACTCCAAGAGGAGCAGGCTCCTTGGGAACTTGAGATCCTCCCTCAGCTTGCAGGCCTTTTGATATGCCCCCTGCATCTTGCCCCCACAAAGTTTCTTCTTGTAGTGCAATTGACACATAGTTGGTATGTTCTGTTGGTTGGTCGAGCAACACATTTTTAGATAAAGTAATCTTCCCTTCTTGATACTGCCGCTCAATCCAATCTTTAAATACATAGCAGTTCTCAATCGAATGACCCAATATTCTGTGATATGGACAGAAATTTGGGTGATCCTTCTTGTCCTGCTTCTTACGGGTCAGCTTTGCTTTCAGCAACTACAAACCCACTTTCAATGCATCTTTGAATATCTTCATCACTTTGTCTCTTCTAAAGGAATACTTCTTGCTCATCCTCTCTTGAAGAGAACTTATAGGCTTGGGTGGTTCACTTCCACTCCCAAGTGCTGGTGGTTTTGGCTTATCATAATTTGCTGATGTGGTGCTCTCCTTCACCTTATCAGTTGCAAAGGCTACATGCTTAACACCGTCTGGTTTTCTTGGCTTTTCTTTGTCTACTTTGGTGGGTTGCATTGCAGACACTACCCTTGGACTAGTTCTTTCCAATTTTTTGACTTGAGATATTAAGTCTTGGAAGGTATGAATATCGGATGAGCTGAGAAATGGAGCCATCCAATTATCAATATTCCCCACCAATAGCCCCACTGCTTGCATCTGATCAAGTGGCTGCTCACACTTGATGCTCAAGTTGCGCCATCTCATCACATAATCTATGACTTTCTCATCCTTGTTCTGCCTTGTGTTAGCCAAATCAGCTATAGTGATTTTATCAGTAACTCCACCGAACCGGACCCTAAAGGAGTCCTTCATCTGTTGCCATGTCTGAATGGATTCAGGTTGTAGGTTTGCATACCATTCAAAAGCCACACCAGTTAAACTAGCAGCAAATTGTCTTAACAACAAAGATGGGTTGTTGCTTGTGTCCCCACATGCTGTTATAAAATGAGCTAAATGTTGGTCAGGGTTCCCTAAGCCATTAAACTGCTTGAACTTGGGAACATTGTATCCCTTAGGATAAGCCACTTGATCATGAAAGCTTGAGTAGGGCTTGTCACCATCACTTTTCAGTGTAGCACCCTTGGCTTGTTTTAATTGTGCAGCAACTATCTTTTGTACTTCTTCTCGAGAAATCATTGGCTCTGGCACTGCCGATGTTCCAGCTTGCTCATGCAACCCAAGAACTTCTTCTTCATCATCTTCTTCCTCTCGGATAACTTGCACGGATGGTGCTTGCCTATGAACCCTTGAATTATCATGGAGCATATTCTGGACTTGATCACTCAAAGCGAGAGATCACACCGATTAAAGACGCATGTCGATGCGCATCATAGATATGTGATCTTTCTCGTTGATCGATTGCTTTTTAATCTTTGCAAACATTGGATCTTTGTTTGATGTAAAAAATAAGGTTGTCATCTTCTTCTTCACTTGAATCATTATTCCTCCTAGGAGGAGTTTCAAACCCATTTGCTTGGGCGGAGAGTTTTTGCCCTTTCTTGTGCCCTTTCTTGTAATACTTGATCAAAAATCATCTTGTTGCATGCCACTTGTACCAAGCTGTTGTCTTCTTTCTCAGCCCTAGTGAAGGGACTGCTCGGTTCGGTGGGTGTTCGGACTCTTCGAGTAATCGCATCGCATAGTTGTGTACTTCTAGATCCTCCATTTTTCATCCGGTTTCCTTATCCACTGGAACCTTGAACGATGAGCAGAGGGTGTGGTCCTCTTGTAAGCTTGCTTCTTCGGTATAGCAAGCCTATCAAATCTGAAGCTACGTAATTTTTGAAAGTAAGTTCTTTTTCCTTAGATAGAACTCTCTGTGTCATCCTTTCGGTTTTGCGACTTCCAGTAGGGAGGTGTAGTTATCATAAATTTTCTTGGAAAAAGTGTTCTTGGAATTGTAGGACCTTGGTGGCCTGCCCCCTTTCATCATGCTACTCTGTGAAGACCGAAGCTCACCAGTTGTGGAGTTCTCCTTCACCATTCTCAGCCGGTAGTGAAAGAGTTGGTAAATGAATTTGAAAAAGCCATTCCCAAGCCTTGGAGCGAGACAAAACTCTGCCTTCTCTTGGGGTGAGGGTGTCTTCCTCTTGGTCGATCTTGAGCGCCCCATCATAAAGGATTTTTGTTGAGGTAGCCTTGGGCTTCTTGAAGATACCACTCTTTTTCTCCTTTCCGGTCGTGATTGTGAATGAAGGTTCTTCTTCGTCCTCTCTTCCCTTAATGCTCGTGAACTTCTTTCGGGAAGGTGAGTCGGTCAACGGATGCTTTAGCGAAAGAACGGCATCCTCTAGACCTCGCAGTGGTATAACATTCGCGCCGTCGTCCCTTGATGACAAGCGTGGGACTTGAACCTCGATTGGTGATGACGGTGGGCCAGCATGAAGTTGACATATGCAAGCAGGTCCCACCTGATCTCGGCTCCACAGATGCCGGTGTAATACAGTAGCATAGTGGAAGCTTCACTTGAGTGCCTTCACGAGGAAAATGGTGCATGATGCACATTTGCATTGTTGGTGTTGTTTGTTGGTGCCAGTTCAGAAAAACCTACAAAGGAAAACATTACGTTAACAACAATGGTGATATCTACTTTTACTTTCTCATTCACACTTTGTTTCAAAGATGGGAGGAGAAGTTAGGTCCACCAGGCGTGCCTGTGGGCTCCTTTCTTTCCTCGGCCTTTAATTGGGGATTGACCGGGTTGAAAATATGGATCACAAATCAGATTTTTATATATATGACTTCAAGGATTATGGGTTCATAACTACTATTGAGGCAAGCCCTAATATTAATTACCAGAACAATGCTCATGGGAACCTCCGATTAAGAAACAAGTGTGAATGAGAAATGGCCCGAATAATAATATTAATTTCAAAGATGCATGCGAACACATGATCATAAACAAGAATACATAAGCATTAATAGAGCCATTTGTTTTAAAAAGCTTGACAGAGAGAGTAGAAAGAGCTATTCTTCTATCATGCTCCTCAAACTTCTTTTTACTTCTCGATTTCGGCATTCTTAGCTCCCTTTTCATCGAAGGTATGTTGGAAGATCCTTTTGAGTTACTGTGAATATAACCCTTCCTCGATTTCTATGTGCGATTGTATCTTGACTATCGCTTAGTTCTCAAGCCTGCGTGCCACTCTACATTTTATGAGTTGCCTACTTGATCACTTTGCTTCTCTTTATCATCAAGACTTCTGCCTTGTGCTTGTAAAATCTCCACCCTCCTCGACTCAGAAACTCCTCAGACGCCTTTGACTTGTGGTGCTTGAAACTTGAGTTGCATTTGTCGCCATTAACGAGGCATTTTAGGTCCTGACTCCTCTCAATCTTTATTTCTAACCATTGACCCCGAAGTCATGCACCTCAACACGGGTTAGTCATTAACTC